>NC_045962.1:32278350-32509859 GCF_010909765.2 Amblyraja radiata | reverse complement strand
AACTTACAAAATTCTTAAGGGGTTGGACAGGCTAGATGCAGGAAGATTGCTCCCGATGTTGGGGAAGTCCGGACAAGGGGTCACAGCTTAAGGATAAGGGGGAAATCCTTTAAAACCGAGATGAGAAGAACTTTTTTCACACAGAGAGTGGTGAATCTCTGGAACTCTCTGCCACAGAGGGTAGTCGAGGCCAGTTCATTGGCTATATTTAAGAGGGAGTTAGATGTGGCCCTTGTGGCTAAGGGGATCAGAGGGTATGGAGAGAAGGCAGGTACGGGATACTGAGTTGGATGATCAGCCATGATCATATTGAATGGCGGTGCAGGCTCGAAGGGCCGAATGGCCTACTCCTGCACCTAATTTCTATGTTTCTATGTTTCTATTGTCTCTGTATATCCAGGTCAGCACGTCCGCCCAGGTAGGCAAGGTAGCCACTGCCTACCCTGCTAAAAGTATAACATGGTAATTACTAATATAAATAGTAAAGGCATGAGAATTATGCCTATCTAAGAGATCGATCTCTAGGTAGCATAATTCCCGCCTTTCACCGCACCACTTGCACCCTTGAAGCTCTGTTCAGCTCCACGTGCCGTCAGCGCTGCTTCAAGCCGTCAATTTCAAGCGGGGCTGAAGAGAGCTGAAATTCTGCCTTTGCAGCATTGCGCAGGTGCGCAGCCTACTGCGCATGCGCCGCGCTAGTTTCTTGCGGGGTTTTCAAATATGGATTGCCATTATTTCAAGTGTATCTTAGGAACAAAGAGTGAAGAATGGAGTTTGATACTATAAACGTTGTAAGTACATTTCCTGGTGCTTTATTTTTTAGATACCTATTTCCCCGTGTGTGGGAGTGGGGGGAGAGTTCCTTTTCACAGCGTTTTGGGAATACGGGGAAAGTTCGGGGAGGGCAGAGCGTTGTGAAGGATGGGATCTGGTTATGCCAGTAACCACTTGCGACGCTCCTTGCACGGAGCCACTGCATTGAGGCGGCGGGGGGGGGGGGGGGGGGGGTGGATAAGCCTCGAGTGGCTGCCATCGGCTGCTGGGCCGGACAGCAGAACCGGCCACCACCTCAGTTCCTTCTGTTGGCCCCGCTCACCTCTGGCAGCTCTCCGTCTAAAAACTCCGCTCGGCGGCCTCACTAATGTCAGCCGCTTACCGCAAATCCTTAAATTGCGACAGCGCATTGAGGTTCTCGCTATGGGAATTTAAGGATTTGCAGGAAGCGGCTGACATGAGCGAAGTCGGCGAGTGGCAGGTGAAGGTGTTCAGATGAGAGCACTGCCAAGGTGAGTGCCTCAGAAGGCGCTGGTGTCGGCTAGTTCTGCTCTCAGGTCCCGGCGGCCGCTGCGCAGCTACCCGAGCTGCTTCTATCCCCAGCTACAATGCGGTGGTTTCCGCGCCCGGAGCACTGCGCGCAGCGGGAGTGATTGAGTTATGGCATTATCCCCGACCCCCTCCGTCTCAACACTGCCCTCCCCCGTCCCCGCAACTTTACCCCTGGCCAGACTCTCCACAAACTGTGTGAGAATTGTCCCCCCATTGCTCCCCTCGAACAAGTGTTGTCATTCAATTAGATGAACTGATTCAACTTTTCCCCTGTGCTCCCTTTTTTCCCACCATCTCTCCACCTGCCATTCAACCCTCCCACCCCCACCCATCAGTAATTCAGAATAAAGAGACATGGAAGCCTTGGGCAATCGATTGTTACTGTTTTTTATTTTTATTTTTTATTTTTACTGAGAGAACATCTGCGCATGCGCAGTTTATTTTTTTTTTAAAGCCGACTGACTGCCTACCCCGGATTACTCACGGTGCGTGCCTGATCCAGGTCCCACCACCGATTTCTGGCACTGGTGGTCCCCTTTAAAACCTGACAAATTACGAGCGGGCATTTGAAATCCCCACCAGAAGTTCCCCGACATGTGGGCCCAGGTCGGGTGGGGCCGGCTGATCACGACCACATTGGAACTTGCACCGCTGATTGGCGGGTTGAATTTGCCCCCTGCAGCTGGGTCTGAACTGCAGCCCGCCGGAGTCGACAGATCCGTTCCCATAGCCAACTTCCAAGGCCAACTTTTGGGCTGGTACTACCTCGGCTCCCCCAAGGCCATGACCTCCATTGGGCCGGCAAAACGGATAATACGGCAAGGCTCTCAAACCAAGGTCCCGACAAATTGTTGTGAACTTGTATGTGGCTAGCCCTGATGAGGATCTGGACAATGGATGTTGGTGTTGAGGACTCACTGATGCCATACAATTGAATGTCCAGGTCAAGAGTTGGACTAAAATTGTGGCAAAATCTCCATAGGTCAGTACCTTTGAGGAAAGTGAAACATTGATGTTTTCAATCTCTGGGATCCTCTGTAAAATATAGAACAGTTGTTTGCTGTGGTCTGTGGGGGAGATTGTGTGTGGATAGGTAGAACAAAGGGTGAAATATTGGACAGTTAATATACATTCCGCTCCCCTAATGCTGCAAACGTTATATACTGCGTCATACTGTTCAAGGGTTCAGTGAGTTTAAGGGTTCAATGAGTTAAGGGCACAGTGAGTTAAGGCCCGTGAGTTAGGGTTCAGTGAGTTACGGTTTCAGTGAGTTAAAGGTACAGTGATTAAGGGCACAGTGAGTTAAGGGTACAGTGAGTTAAGGGTTCAGTGAGTTAAGGGTTCAGTGATTAAAGGTACAGTGAGTGAAAGGCACAGTGAGTTAAGGGCACAGTGAGTTCAGGGCACAGTGAGTTAAGGGTTCAGTGTTAAGGGCACAGTGAGTTAAGGGCACAGTGAGTTAAGGGTTCAGTGAGTTAAGGGCACAGTGAGATTAAGGGCACAGTGAGTTAAGGGCACAGTGAGTTAAGGGCACAGTGATTAAGGGTACAGTGAGTTAGGGTACAGTGCTTTTTAGTAAAGGTACAGTTTAAAGGATCAAGATTTTTATAGTGGGAGTGAGTTTGATTTAATTTGGGGGTACGCCATGGCAGTTGAGATCGGCCCCATGGTTTGCTCATCCTGCAACATGTGGAGATCAGGGATATGGCGTTTCCCCTGGTGATACGTGTGCAGGATGTGTACAGCTGCAGTTTCCTGGCAGACATGCATTGAACGATTGGCACTGCGGCTGGATTCATACTGGAGCATCCACGATGCTGAGAAAGTCGTGAATAGCACGTACAGTGAGTTGGTCACATCGCAGGTATAAGGTAAGAGGACAGAAAGGGAACGAGTGGCCAATAGCCAGCAACGCAGTAGGCAGGTAGTGCAGGAGTCCCCTGCGGTCATCTCCCTCCTAAACAGGTATAATATATGTTGGATACTGTTGGGGGAGATGGCTCATCAGGGAAAGGCAGCAGCAGCCAAGTTCATGGCACCATGGGGGGCTCTGCGGCACAGGAGGGGAGAAAAAAGAGTGGAAGGGCAATAGTAATAGGGGATTCAATTGTAAGGGGAATAGGTAGGCGTTTCTGCGGCCGCAAACGAGACTCCATGATGGTATGTTGCCTCCCTGGTGCAAGGGTCAGGGATGTCACTGAACGGCTGCAGAACATTCTGGAGGGGGAGGGTGAACAGCCAGTTGTCGTGGTGCATATTGGCACCAACGATATAGGTAAAAAAAAGGATGAGGTCCTACAAGGTGAATTTAGGGAGCTAGGAGATAACTTAAAAGTAGAACCTCAAAGGTATAATCTCTGGATTACTACCAGTGTCACGGGCTAGTCAGAGTAGAAATAGGAGGATATTGCAGATGAATACGTGGCTTGAAAAATGGTGCAAGGGGGAGGGATTCAAATTTTTAGGGCATTGGAACCAGTTTCTGGGGGAGGTGGGACCAGTAGAAGCAGGACGGTCTGCACCTGGACTGGAATGGAACCAATGTCCTTGGGGGAGTGTTTGCTTGTGCTGTCGTGGAGGATTTAAAGTAATGTGGCAGGGGGAATGGGTGCAAGAGCAGAGAGGCAGAGGGGTGTAAAATGAGGGTAGAAGCAATAGGTAGCAAGGTGAAAAGTAAACGTGGCAGGCAGACAAATCCAGGGCAAAATTCAAAAAGGGCCACTTTTCAACACAAGTGTATAAGGGGTACGAGTTGTAAAAACAAGCCTGAAGGCTTTGTATCTTAATGCAAGGAGCATTCGTAATAAGGTGGATGAGTTGAATGTGCAGATAGTTATTAATGAATATGATATAGTTGGGATCACGGAGACATGGCTCCAGGGTGACCAAGGCTGGGAGCTGAACATCCAGGGATATTCAATATTCAGGAGGGATAGACAGAAAGGAAAAGGAGGCGGGGTAGCGTTGCTGGTTAGAGAGGAGATTAACGCAATCGAAAAGAAGGACATTAGCTTGGAGGATGTGGAATCGATATGGGTAGAGCTGCGAAACACTAAGGGGCAGAAAACGCTAGTGGGAGTTGTGTACCGGCCACCTAACAGTAGTAGTGGAGTTGGGGATGGCATCAAACAGGAAATTAGAAATGCGTGCAACAAAGGTAAAACAATTATAAGAGGTGACTTCAATCTACATATAGATTGGGTGAATCAAATTGGCAGGGATGCTGAGGAAGAGCATTTTTTGGAATGTATGCGGGATAGTTTTCTAAACCAACATGTAGAGGAACCAACGAGAGAGCAGGCTATTCTAGACTGGGTATTGAGTAATCAGGAAGGGTTAGTTAGCAGTCTTGTTGTGCGTGGCCCCTTGGGCAAGAGTGACCATAATATGGTTGAGGTTTTTTCATTAGGATGGAGTGGACAAAGTAAGCATGGATTTATGAAGGCAAATCATGTCGTCGAACCTTATAGAATGTTTCGAGGATGTAACTAGTAGAGTGGATAAGGGAGAACCAGTGGATGTGTTATATCTGGACTTTCAGAAGGCTTTCGACAAGGTCCCACATAAGAGATTAGTATACAAAATTAAAGCACACGGTATTGGGGGTTCAGTGTTGATGTGGATAGAGAACAGGCTGGCAGACAGGAAGCAAAGAGTAGGAGTAAACGGGTCCTTTTCAGAATGGCAGGCAGTGACTAGTGGGGTACCGCAAGGCTCAGTGCTGGGACCCCAGCTATTTACAATATATATTAATGATCTGGATGAGGGAATTGAAGGCAACATCTCCAAGTTTGCGGAAGACACGAAGCTGTGGGGCAGTGTTAGCTGTGAGGGTGATGCTGGGAGGCTGCAAGGTGACTTGGATAGGTTGGGTGAGTGGGCAAATGCATGGCAGATGAAGTATAATGCGGATAAATGGGAGGTTATCCACTTTGGTGACAAAAACAGGAGAGTAGACTATTATCTGAATGGTGGCCGATTAGGAAAAGGGGAGATGCAACGAGACCTGGGTGTCATGGTACACCAGTCATTGAAAGTAGGCATGCAGGTGCAGCAGGCAGTGAAAAAAGCAAATGGTATGTTGCATTATAGCAAAAGGATTTGAGTATAGAGCAGGGAGGTTCTACTGCAGTTGTAGCAGGGTCTTGGTGAGACCACACCTGGAGTATTGCGTACAGTTTTGGTCTCCTAATCTGAGGAAAGGCATTCTTGCCATAGAGGGAGTACAGAGAAGGTTCACCAGACTGATTCCTGGGATGTCAGGACTTTCATATGAAGAAAGACTGGATAGACTCGGCTTGTACTCGCTAGAATTTAGAAGATTGAGGGGGGATCTTATAGAAACTTACAAAATTCTTAAGGCTAGATGCAGGAAGATTGTTCCCGATGTTGGGAAGTCCGAACAAGGGTCACAGTTTTAAGGATAAGGAGGAAGTCTTTTAGGACCGAGATGAGAAAACACTTTTTCACACAGAGAGTGGTGAATCTGTGGAATTCTCTGCCACAGAAGGTAGTTGAGGCCAGTTCATTGGCTATATTTAAGAGGAGTTAGATGTGGCCCTTGTGGCTAAAGGGATCAGGGGGTATGGAGAGAAGGCAGGTACAGGGTACTGAGTTGGATGATTAGCCATGATCATATTGAATGGCGTGCAGCTCGAAGGGCCGAATGGCCTACTCCTGCACCTATTTTCTATGTTTCTATGTTTCTATTTTTTATGGACTGACTGGACAACAAAGAAAACAAAGGATGGCAGTCAGGCACGAAATGGAAAATAAAAAGAATAAGTGAGTGTGAGCATAAAGTTGAATATTTAACTTGGTCCTGAAACTCCTAGAGGTGTATCATCAAACCTCCTATCCAATCCGTGCCTCTGATTAGCAACCACAAGGGGCAGCGATAGAGTCACTGCCTCACAGCACCAGAGACTCTAGTTCGATCCTGACTACGGGTGCTGTCTGTACGAAGTTTGTACATTCTTCCTGTGCCGTGTGGGTTTTCTCTGGTTTCCTCCCACACTGCAGAAATGTACAGTTTGTAGCTTAATTGGTTCTGTAAATTGTAAATTGTCCCTAGTGTTGTAGGATAGTGCTAGTATATGGGCTGGTCGTCGTGGACATGTGGGCTGAAGTGCCTGTTTCCACGCTGTATTTCTAATGTCTAAAGTCGAAACAACATTTCAGCCACATCTCCACACACTATCAGTACATCAGCAGCCATGTATTCATCAGCTGTACACTCATCAGTCTGAAGAAGTATCCCAACCTTGCATTGCCTGTCATTCCCCCCACGACTGCTGCCCGACCCCACCAAGTTCCTGTTGTAACAGGAACATTGCCTGTCTTGTGTTTCATGCACGATTTCAGCATCTGCAGATCCTCGTATCTCCCTACATTGTGGAATCTATTTCCCATTCCTTGTCTCAAGACATCTGAAGCAAGATTTTGGTCACACTAACTCAAGTCTGCCTCTGTGGTTCAACTTCCAATAACATTTCTTATGCCTCTGTGATAAGGCTTGAAACTTTTCTTCTATGTTATATGTGCTTCATAAATACAATTTTGTATTTTACTGTATAGCACAGAATGGGCCCTTCGGCCCCAATTTGGCTAAGTTAACCTGCCGACCAGTGATCACCCCATAAACTATCACTATCCTACACCTTGGGTCCATTTTTACATTTTTTACAAAAGCCAATTAACCTACAAACCTGTACGTCTTTGAAATGTGGGAGGAAACCGGGGCACCCGGAGGAAACCCACACAGACCCAAGGAGAAAGTAGAAACTCCATCCCGACAGCACCCTAGTCAGGATCGAACCCAGGTCTCTGGCGCTGTAAGGCAGTAATCTACCGCTGTGCCACTGTGTCGCCCTCTATTCCCTGCACTCCTATGTGCCTATCTAAAAGCCTCTTATCAAACACAAGAGATAACATCTGGTAAACCTGATTATTCCTTGCACCATTTTCATAGTGCATTTTGTTAGCATATTAAGAGACCAATTTAAATGACCTGACAGGATCATTAATTTTCTCTTAAATGCTCAATGCTAAATCCCAGTTCACAGTCAATCTGCCTTCCAGGGTTACCCAGACAACAACAACCAATCAATGCAGCACATACAATGCCCAATAAGACCACCAAATAATTCAACACAACAAAATTCTCACACACAGAATTGATAAATATATTGTACTCCAAAGATTGGTAATGTCTTTTACAATACTAATGAAAATAATAGCCTTCCTCAGGAAGTAGAAAAGAAAAACATAGTCACTTAATATATTAAATAACTTTTAGCATTCAAAACAAACATATTTTTTGTGGAAATGTTATGGGAATGCAGGAATAGAAGGATATAGATCATCTGCGGCACAGTGACGCAGCAGGTAGAGCTGCTGCCTCACAGCGCCAGAGACCCGGGTTCAATCCTGACCTCGTAAGCTGTCTGTGTGGTTTGCATGTCCTCCCCGTGACCGCATGGGTTTTCTGCAGGTGCTCCTTTCCTCCCACATTCCAAAGCTGTGCAGGTTTGTAGGTTAATTGGCCTCTGTAAATTGCCTTGTGTGTGTAAAGAGTGGATGAGAAAGTGAGATAACAAACTAGTGTGAACGGGTGATCAACGATTGGTGTGGACTTGGTGGGCCGAAGGCCTGTTTCCATGCCTTATCTCTAAACCAAACACAGCGTGAAGAAGGCATGGATGAATTGGGCCGAAGGGCCTGTTTCCATGCTGTATGAGTATATGCCTCCAAATCCATTAGAACACAAAGTAACTCGGCAGTCCAGTAAGCATCTCTGAAGGATTTTCCTCCATAAATGCTGCCTGACCTGTTGAGTTACGCCTGCAGTTTGTGTTCTGCTCAAGATTCCGCATCTACAGTTCCTTGTGCAATATTAATTAATTTGTTCCTCTTCTGATCAATGTACAGGCAGATGAGATTAGTTTAAACGGCATCATATTCGATGCAGACATTGTGGGCTGAAGGGCCATTTCCCTGTTTATACTGTTCTATTCTTATGTATATAGTCAACATGAATGCTCTTTACTGACATTCAAACTCTAGGACAGATAATCAATTTTAAGCAGCAACTCTACCGCTGTCCCACTGTGCCTGCTGCCCTAAACTCCAAACAGAATTCTCAGAACTTAGACTGACAGTGACTCCATCACTAATGTTGCTTCTCCCAACAAGATTATTTATGCCATAGATAGTTGTAGAAGGCACTGCAGATGCTGGTTTAAACTGTCCCTGGTCTGTAGTACAGTGTTAGTCGGCAGAGATCACTGGTTGGAGTGGACTCGGTGGGAAGAGGCCTGTTTCTGTGCTGTATCTCTAAATTAAACTAAACTAAACCTATTTAGGGTATGCAACACCACTATTGTGGCTAAAGTTTTGTGCATTCATTAAGTTCAACATAAATTCCCTGTTTTGTGGAATCCTATAACATGTTTGGCCTCTTTCTAGGATGTAGCAAAACCGGCCTAGGCCTTCTGTTCCTCAACACCCTGTGGAGACTGTGCCTTTTATCTTTATTGACTCCTTATCTTTCTGTCAGCCTGCATTAATTCATATTTCTCAGTTTTGAATTTCATCTGTCACTTATGTGTCATATCTGTCATCAACAAAATAGCCATCGCCCCAGGGTAACTTCACTGACTACCATCTTGCAGTCTGTGAAACAACCAGAATTGTGGACAAAGCCCAGACCATCACACAACCAACCTGCCTTCCACCGACTCCCTTCTACACTTCATGCTACCTCGGCGAAGGCCACCAGCATAATGAAAGATGAGTCGCACTCCCTCTTCACCACTCTTCCATCGGGCAAGAGTACAGAATGGTTAAAACGCACACCTCCAGATTCAGGGCCATTTTCTTCCAACTCTTATCAGGCAATTGAACCATCCTATCACCAACCAGAGAGCAATCCTGAGCTAACCCATCTACCGCATTGGAGACCCTCAGACTCTTTTAATCGGACTTTACTAGATGTTATCTTGCACTAAACGTATTCACGATATTCCCTTTATCCTGTATCTGTACACTGTGGATGGCTCGATTATAAACAGTGTAGATCTTTCCGCTGACTGGTTAGCACACAACAAAAGCTTTTGACTGTATCTCGGTACACCGTGACAAACTAGAACTAAATTAAACTAAACCAAACTAAACTCTTCTGTCCCTTCTTCTGAAGCTCTCGACCGCCAACCTATTTTACCAATTTTACCACAACCTTAAGAATGATAACGAAATCTGAGAGGGAATGAAGAAAAAATTATCTAGATTTCTTGGATTGCAGGGGATGAGTACAATCTTATAGGCTTGAGACTTTAGAATTGGGAGATACAGCACGGAAACAGGCCCTTCGGCCAACCGAGTCCGCACTGACCATTGACACTATCCTGCACACTAGGGACAATTACATTTTACCAAAGTCAATTAACCTACAAACCTGTAGGACTTTGTGTGTGGGAGGAAACCGTGGAGCACCTGGAGAAACCCACATGGAGAACCCACAGGAAGAACATACAAACTCCAAACAGACACACCTGTAGTCAGGATTGAACCCGGGTCTCTGGTGCTGTAAGGCAGAACTCTACTGCTGCGGCACTGTACCGCCCCTAATCTTATCAATGATCTTATGGAGGCACATACAATCATGGTGCAAATAGATTGGTTGAATGTATCTTTACTCAGGGTAGGGAAATCATGAACCAGGTGACATAAGTTTAAAGTGAAGGGGAAGATTTTAATAGTAATCTGGAGCAACCCTTTCCACAGAGAGGGTGGCAAAGCACCCAGAGGGGTCAGATGTGCAGTACTGTAACAGCATTTTAAAGACTCTTGGACAGGTACATGGATAAGGAAAGTTTATAGGGATAAGGGCCCAATATGCGCAGGTGGGACTGGCGTAGATGAGGTATCTTCGTCAGCATGGCAAGTTGGGTTGAAGAACCTGCTTGTGTGCTGTACGTCTCTGCGCCCCCAATGATTCCAAGGATGAGGATAAATTTACCAATATATTGCTTGGTGATACTTGTGTGCAAAACGCAGTCACAGTCAACAGAATGCAAGTACTGGAGTCACATAAATTTCTCACTAGGAGGACAACAGATATCCATATCTGAATTACAATATTGATCTAGAGGAGAGATAACAACATTCTATTCATTGCCGAACTAACGTTAACTCTGAATTATAATTATGGTCGCAGAGAGTCATAGAGTCATACGGCAAGGATCAGGCCCATCAGCCCAACCTCCCCATGCCAACCAACTTGCCCCATCTACATTAGTCCCACCTGCCTTCTTTTGGCTCATGTCCCTCCAAGCCTTTCCTAATCATGTACCGATCCAAATGTTTTTTAAATGTTGTGATAGTCTCTGCCTCAATTACCTCCTCCAGCAGCTTGCTCCATACACACACCGCCCTTTGTGTAAAAAGATGCCCCTCAGGTTCCTATTAAATCTTTCCCCTCTCACTTTATCCTACATCCACTGGTTCTTGGGAGGGAAGGGATGAGTGAACCAGCGAGTTGCAGAGGTCGATGGGGGCACTGCAAGTCAGCTGCCCTGCCAGCAGCGTGTTCGTTATTTCTACTTCTATTGTTTTTTTTAGTGTGTCCGAATGTTTGTTTTAGTGTCTGTCGGTGTGTCTTGTGTGGGGGTTGGTGAGGGGAGGAAGACATAAATAATCTGCCGGAAATAGCAGGGGAGCGCGGGTCAAAGGAGTTGGAGGAATTGAGTGAAATCCAGGTTAGCCGGGAAGTGGTGTTGGGTAAATTGAATGGATTAAAGGCCGATAAATCCCCAGGGCCAGATAGGCTGCATCCCCAGAGTACTTAAGGAAGTAAGCTCCAGAAATAGTGGATGCATTAGTAATATCTTCAAAACGCTTTAGATTCGTGGAGTAGTGTCCTGAGGATTGGCGGGTAGCAAACGTAACCCCACTTTTTAATAAGGGAGGAGAGAGAAAACGGGGAATTACAGACCATTTAGTCTAACATCGTAGGGGGAAACTGCTAGAGTCAGTTATTAAAGATGGGATAGCAGCACATTTGGAAAGTGGTGAAATCATTGGACAAAGTCGCATGGATTTACAAAAGGTAAATCATTGTCTGACGAATCTTATAGAATTTTCGAGGATGTAACTAGTAGCGTGGATAGGGGAGACCAGTGGATGTGGTGTATCTGGACTTCCAGAAGGCTTTCGACAAGGTCCCACATAGAGATTAGTATACAAACTTAAAGCACACGGCATTGGGGGTTCAGTATTGATGTGGATAGAGAACTGGCTGGCAAACAGGAAGCAAAGAGTAGGAGTAAACGGGTCCGGTTCACAATGGCAGGCAGTGACTAGTGGTTTACCGCAAGGCTCAGTGCTGGGACCCCATCTATTTACAATATATATTAATGATCTGGATGAGGGAATTAAGGCAATATCTCCAGTTTGCGGATGACACCAAGCTGGGGGGCAGTTTAGCTGTGAGGGGATGCTCGAGTCTGCAGGTGACGTGGGTAGGGCTGGGTGAGGTGGGCAATGTTTTGGCAGAATGCAGTATAATGTGGATAAATGTGAGGTTATCCATTTTGGTGTGCAAAAACAGGAAAGCAGACTATTATCTAAATGGTGCCGACTAGGAAAGGGGAGATGCAGCGAGACCTGAGTGTCATGGTACACCGTCATTGAAAGTAGGCATGCAGGTGCAGCAGGCAGTGAAGAAAGCGAATGGTATGTTAGCTTTCATAGCAAAGAATTTGAGTATAGGAGCAGGGAGGTTCTACTGCAGTTGTACAGGGTCGTGGTGAGACCACACCTGGAGTATTGCGTACAGTTTTGGTCTCCAAATCTGAGGAAGGAACATTATTGCCATAGAGGGAGTGCAGAGAAGGTTCACCAGACTGATTCCTGGGATGTCAGGACTGTCTTATGAAGAAAGACTGGATAGACTTGGTTTATACTATCTAGAATTTAGGAGATTGAGAGGGGATCTTATAGAAACTTACAAAATTCTTAAGGGGTTGGACAGGCTAGATGCAGGAAGATTGCTCCCGATGTTGGGGAAGTCCAGGACAAGGGGTCACAGCTTAAGGATAAGGGGGAAATCCTTTAAAACCGAGATGAGAAAAACTTTTTTCACACAGAGAGTGGTGAATCTCTGGAACTCTCTGCCGCAGAGGGTAGTTGAGGCCAGTTCATTGGCTATATTTAAGAGGGAGTTAGATGTGGCCCTTGTGGCTAAGGGGATCAGAGGGTATGGAGAGAAGGCAGGTACGGGATACTGAGTTGGATGATCAGCCATGATCATATTGAATGGCGGTGCAGGCTCGAAGGGCCGAATGGCCTACTCCTGCACCTAATTTCTATGTTTCTATGTTTCTATGAGAGAAGGGGGGAACTGCTTTTGGTTGCCTTCTCCACAGAGAGGCAACTTTTTCCATGTCGCCTCCCTCGCGGACTATCACATGGATTGGGACGGCCTTCCCGAGTCGTGCCCGGAGTTTCAGCAGCGGGCGCAGCGTGGAACTTTCATCGCAGTGGGCGAGCCTTTGCCGGGGGTCGCCAGAAGGGAGTGCTCCGATTGCTGGCCCACGGACTGTTACATCCTGAAGCCACGTTCTGCAATGGCTTCTTGCCGCGGGCGGGGCTTCGCGGAGCCTGGGGATCCCTCGTAGGGATCTCTGTATGAAGAGCTCCGACCGCTGGCCCGCGGCCTATAACATCCTGGCATGGACTTACCATCCGGAGGCGGGATCCCTCGCCGGGGATAGCCAAGAAGAGCTCTGGCCGCCGGCCTGCGGCCTACAACATCCTGAAGCCGCGGTCTCCGTAAGAAAGTGCCGATTCGGTGTTCGACTGTCCCGACGAGAGGGCCTGTACATCCGGCCCCGACCACGGTTGAACAAGGAGCGGACTGACTGAACTTTGTGCCTTCCACCACAGTGAAGAATGCTGTGGTGATGTTTGTGTTAAATCTTATTGTGTATTGTGTGTCTTCTTTTTTAATTGTACCGCTGCTGGCAAATTCATTTCACTGCACCTCGGGTGTATGTGACGAATAAAATTGGACTATTGACTATCCATGGTGGATCTCGTTGGAGGTGGCGAAAATGTTGGAAGACTATATGCTGTATGCGCCAGTTGATGGGATGAAAGTTTAGGACTAGTGGGACTCTGTCCTTGTTGCAACAAGGGAGAAGGGGAGCAAGTGCGGAGCTGCGGGATACTGAGGAGAGGGCCTCATCAATGATGGAAGAGGGGAACCCCCGTTCCCTAAAGAATGAGAACATCTCAGTTGTCGTGGTATGGAACACCTCATCTTGAGCACAGATGTGGCGTATTTGGAGGAATAAGGAGTGTAAGGTGTAGTCTAGATAGTTGTGGGCTATCCTTGATCTTTCTTGGGCTGGTTTATTGCCAGGAGATCACAGTAAGCAATATTCATGATGCAGAGTTCACATAATAGTGAAAGCAATATTCGTGCTGCAATGTCCACATAATAGACTCCTGACCGCTAGCACGAGCAGTTACTATTTTGAGGCTGTCTACTGTGTCTGATATTGTTTCAGGCCCCAGCCATTTGGGTGGAGCAGTCACTTCAAGTTCAAGTTCGCATTTATTGTCACTTAACCAATTAAGGTACAGTGAAATTTGAGTTACCGTACAGCAATACTAAGTGAAAAGAACACAACACACACATAACATACAATTTAACATAAACATCCACCACAGTGGAATCAATATTCCTCACTGTGATGGAAGGCAATAAAGTTCAGGCATCTTCCTCCTTTGTTCACCCATGGTCGGAACCTTTGAACCCTCTGCAGTTCGCCGCTACAGATGTTCAGGCCCTCTCGTCGGGGTGATCGAAACTCCGACCTCGGGGCAGATCAGAACACTCCACGGCATGGAGTTCCCGAGTCGGCCGCTTCTTACCAGAGACCGCACACGGTGTTGAAAGTCCACAGGCCCCGCGGTCGGAGCACTTCTTCTGGAGATCCTCGACAAAGGATCGCAGCTCCACGATGTTAAAGTCCGTGTTGCGCCTGCGGCTTGAAGCTCCAGGCCGGACTCCAGGAAAGGCCGCACCAATCCCAGTTGTTAGGCCGCGGGGGGGGGGGGGGGGGGGGGAGGTGAGACACTGAGAAAGTCACATCTCCGTCGAGATAAGTGACTGGAAAATGTTTCCCCCTATTCCCCCCCTCCCCACATAAACAAAAAAAAAACAGTGAATGGACCTGACAGGCTGCTGGCGAAGCAACCTTTGCCTGACGCCACCCAGTTGGTGATCTTTGATAACCCAATTCAGCGATACTTCTTGCTTCAGCTTCTATCAATCGTATCAATACTATCACTCACGAGGAATTGAAGATGCCAGCTTACCAAAAAAGGGTACAAAGTGGTGGAGTAACTCAGCAGGTCAGGTAACATATAGACTTTAGACTTCAGTCTTAAATGTGTATATTTTAATGCTAGGAGCATTGTAAGAAAGGTGGATGAACTTGACACCTGGAGGTATGATGTTGTAGCGATCAGTGAAACATGGTTGCAGGAAGGCTGTGATTGGAAACTAAATATTCCAGGATTTCGTTGCTTCAGGTGTGATAGAATTGGAGGGGCAAGAGGTGGAGGTGTTGCATTGCTTATCAGGGAAGATATTACAGCAGTGCTTTGGCAGGATAGATTAGAGGGCTCGTCTAGGGAGGCTATTTGGGTGGAACTGAGAAATGGGATAGGGGTAAGCAACACTTATAGGGGTGTTTAATAGACCGCCAAATGGGGAGCGAGAATTGGAAGAGCAATATGTAAGGAGATTGCAGATATTAGTAGTAAGCACAAGGTAGTGATTGTGGGAGATTTCAATTTTCCACACATAGACTGGGAAACACATTCTGTAAATGGGCTGGATGGTTTGGAGTTTGTAAAATGTGTGCAGGATAGTTTTTTGCAGCAATACATAGAAGTACCTACTAGAGAAGGGCGGTGCTCGACCTCCTGTTAGGAAATGAGACGGGTCAGGTGGCAGAGGTATGCGTTGGGGAACAGTTCGGGACCAGTGATCACAATACCATTAGTTTCAATATAATTATGGAGAGGGTCAGAACTGGACCGAGGGTTGAGATTTTTGATTGGAGAAAGGCTAACTTTGAGGAGATGCGAAAGGATTTAAAAGGAGTAAATTGGGACAGTTTATTTATGGGAAAGATGTGGAAGAGAAATGGAGGACATTTAAAGGTGAAATTTTAAGAGTACAGAATCTTTATGTCCCTGTTCGGTTGAAAGGAAACAGTAAAAATTGGAAAGAGCCATGGTTTTCAAGGGAAATTAGACACTTGGTTCGGAAAAAGAGAGAGATTTACAATAATTATAGGCAGCATGGAGTAAATGAGGTGCTTGAGGAGTATAAAGAATGTAAAAAGAATCTTAAGAAAGAAATTAGTAAAGCTAAAAGAAGATATGAGGTTGCTTTGGCAAGTAAGGTGAAAGTAATCCAAAGGGTTTCTACAGCTATATTAATAGCAAAAGGATAACGAGGGATAAAAGTTGGTCCATTAGAGAGTCAGAGTGGACAGCTATCTGCAGAGCCAAAGAGATGGGGAGATATTGAACAATTTATTTTCTTCGGTATTCACCAAGGAGAAGGATATTGAATTATGTGAGGTAAGGGAAACAAGTAGAGTAGCTATGGAAACTATGAGGATCAAAGAAGAGGAAGTACTGACACTTTTGAGAAATATAAAAGTGGATATGTCTCCAGGTCCGGACAGGATATTCCCTAGGACATTGAGGGAAGTTAGTGTAGAAATAGCAGGGGCTATGACAGAAATATTTCAAATGTCATTAGAAACGGGAATAGTGCCGGAGGATTGGCGTACTGCGCATGTTGTTCCATTGTTTAAAAAGGGGTCTAAGAGTAAACCTAGCAATTATAGACCTGTTAGTTTGACGTCAGTGGTGGGCAAATTAATGGAAAGGATACTTAGAGATAATATATATAAGCATCTGGATAAACAGGGTCTGATTAGGAACAGTCAACATGGATTTGTGCCTGGAAGGTCATGTTTGACTAATCTTCTTGAATTTTTGAAGAGGTTACTCGGGAAATTGATGAGGGTAAAGCAGTGGATGTTGTATATATGGACTTCAGTAAGGCCTTTGACAAGGTTCCTCACGGAAGGTTGGTTAAGAAGTTCAATGGTTGGGTATTAATGGTGGAGTAGCAAGATGGATTCAACAGTGGCTGAATGGGAGATGCCAGAGAGTAATGGTGGATGGTTGTTTGTCAGGTTGGAGGCCAGTGACTAGTGGGGTGCCACAGGGATCTGTGTTGGGTCCACTGTTGTTTGTCATGTACATCAATGATCTGGATGATGGTGTGGTAAATTGGATTAGTAAGTATGCAGATGATACTAAGATAGGTGGGGTTGTGGATAATGAAGTAGCTTTTCAAAGTCTACAGAGAGATTTATGCCAGTTGGAAGAGTGGGCTGAAAGATGGCAGATGGAGTTTAATGCTGATAAGTGTGAGGTGCTACATCTTGGCAGGACAAATCAAAATAGGACGTACATGGTAAATGGTAGGGAATTGAAGAATGCAGGTGAACAGAGGGATCTGGGAATAACTGTGCACAGTTCCCTGAAAGTGGAATCTCATATAGATAGGGTGGTAAAGAAAGCTTTTGGTGTGCTGGCCTTTATAAATCAGAGCATTGAGTATAGAAGTTGGGATGTAATGTTAAAATTGTACAAGGCATTGGTGAGGCCAATTCTGGAGTATGGTGTACAATTTTGGTCGCCTAATTATAGGAAGGATGTCAACAAAATAGAGAGCGTACAGAGGAGATTTACTAGAATGTTGCGTGGGTTTCAGCAACTAAGTTACAGAGAAAGGTTGAACAAGTTAGGGCTTTATTCTTTGGAGCGCAGAAGTTTAAGGGGGGACTTGATAGAGGTCTTTAAAATGATGAGAGGGATAGACAGAGTTGACGTGGATAAGCTTTTCCCACTGAGAGTAGGGAAGATTCAAACAAGGGGACATGACTTGAGAATAAGGGACAGAAGTTTAGGGGTAACATGAGGGGGAACTTCTTTACTCAGAGAGTGGTGGCTGTGTGGAATGAGCTTCCAGTGAAGGTGGTGGAGGCAGGTTCGTTTTTATCATTTAAAAATAAATTGGATAGTTATATGGACGGAGGGAGGGTTATGGTCTGAACGCAGGTGTATGGGACTAGGGGAGAATACGTGTTCGGCACGGACTAGAAGGGTCGAGATGGCCTGTTTCCGTGCTATAATTGTTATATGGTTATATGGTTATAGTGTGGAAGAGGCTCTTCGGCTAACTGAGTCTGTGCCGACCAGTGATCAGCCCGTACACAAGCACTATCCTACACAGTAGGGATAATTTACAATTTTTTAGTGAGGCCAATTAATCTACAAACCTGTACGTCTTTGGAGCATGGGAGGAAACGGAGCACCCGGAGAAACCCACACCCGGTCACAGGGAGATGGTGCAAACTCCGTTCAGACAGCACTGTAGTCAGGATCTAACCCAGGACTCTGTAAGGCTGCAACTCTACTGGTGTGCCACCGCCCTGCCCCACGTGGAAGATTTCTGGAAGACATGGGCAACGTTTCAGGTCAGGATCTTTCTTCAGACTAACGTAGCAGGAGGGAGAAAGTTGGAAAGGAGGGGGGAGGTAATAAGTCTGCTCCACCGTTCGATCAGGGCTGATCTTTCTTTCTCTCTCAATCCCATTCTCCTGACTTCTCCCCATAACCTTTGACACCCTTACCAATCAAGAACCTATCAATCTCCACCTTAAAAACACCCAATCACTTGGCTTCCACAGACGTCTGTGGCAATGAATTCCACTGATTCATCACCCTCAGAATGAAGAAATTCCTTCTCATTTCATATCTAAAAGTACATCCTTTTATTCTGAGGCTGTGCCCTCTGGTCCTAGAATCTCCCACTAGTGGAAACATCCTCTCCACATTTACTCCACCCAGGCCATTCACTATTCAGTAAGTGATTTGGTTGCCTGGATTTGGCCTGTGTCCCACTAAACATTTCGTATCCATATATCTGTCCAAATGTCTTCAAAAGTCATCATTGTGCCTGATTCTGTAGCTGCCTGTGACAGCTCATGCCAGATTCTGGCTACCCACCAAGTGACATTGGTGCTCTTGTTCCCTTTGAAATCTCTCCCATCTCACCTTCAGCCTGCCTATGTCCTCTAGAATACGCCCAATAAATCTTTCCCATCCCTATATCTGTCCAAATGTCTTTTGAAAGTCATAGTTGCATGCACAGTCTGAAGAAGTGTTCCAACCCGAATCATCACCTATTCCTTTTCTCCAGGGATGCTGCCTGACCCGCTGAGTTACTCCAGCATTTTGGGTTGATTTTATGCCTCTGTGGCCTCTTCTGGCAGCTCGTTCCAAGTGCGAATGAAAATAATTGTCCCTGAAGTACCTCTTGAAATTTTCCACTCTCCCCTGAATCCTCTACCCAGGATAAACTGTCTGTGTGGTGTTTGTGAAGGAAGATGGACATATATTAGCCCTGAGTGAAAGTGGATTGCAGCTTAGCACATTAAGCTCCCTGAATACATTATTGCCTCAAAACCACGCCAATTTACGAAGAACCATGTCACATTGAATAATGAAACACTTTGTTTTGATTACTGCATCAGGATTTGACCCCAGCCTTCGAGTTCAAGTTCAAGTTCAGCTTTGCATTTATTGTCACTTAACCAACTAAGGTACAGTGAAATTTGAGTTACCGTCATATATAGGGATACCACAGAGCCCATCATGATTCATTGCTGTAATGTGATTTCATCTTTGAGAAAATGGTCACAGGCATGATCCTGCAAATTGTAGGCCTGTTATCTTGACATCTATCGTGGTAAAAATGTGGGAGTCCATTCAACAAAGCAGGTTCCAGTGCATTTAATGAGAGCCGAGGCAATAATTTCAAGCTAACCTCGTTTATGAATGGCAGATGGTACCAAACGATTTTATTGGGATTTTTTTAAAGCTCTACTGGAGAATGATTCATAAAGCTATCTGACACCTCCAGCCATCATGCAGATGAATAAGGCACTGCCTTAGTTATCGGAAATGCGTGTTAGTGCTACATTGCAAATTTGATACCACAATGTGCATTTAGGGTAGAAATGAAATGCATGAAAGAGAGCTGACCAAATACTAAAGGCATCAATATATTGTGTGACATTAACTGAAAAAACCCAGATTATTAAAAATCTTACATAAAATGGTGCATTAATCTTAGTACCTTGGTATAATTTTTCCAGTTACATTTATCAGTGAACAGTTATAACATGCAACATCTGTTAACGTTGATCCACATATCATCGAGTGGAAACACTGCCCCTGAAGTCCTCTTAAATCTTTCCCTTCTGGCTGTTAAAAACCTTCCAGAATTGTTAATAAAATTCTCAGAAGATTGCCAGCTTTTATTGGCATAGCACAGTGGCCCTCTGCCTCACAGCGCTAGAGACCCGGGTGCGATCCTGATCTCGGGTGCTGTTTGTGTGTGGAGCTAACACCTTCTCCCTGTGACCATGTGGGTTTACTCCAGGTGCTCCGGTTTCTTCCCACATCCCAAACATGTGCGGGTTTGGAGGTTAATTGGCCCCCTGTAAATTGTTCCCTAGCGTGTAGGGATGGGAAAGCAGGGTAACATAGAACTAGTGTGAACGGTTGATCGATGGTTGGCTGGACTTGGTGGGCTGAAAGGTCTGTTTCCATGCTGTATCATTAACTAATAACGAACTAACTAACTAACCAACCAACTAACTAACTAACTAACTAACTAACTAACTAACTAACTAACTAACTAACTAACTAACTAACTAACTAACTAACTAACCAACTAACTAACTAACTAACTAACTAACTAACTAAATAACTGACTGACTGACTGACTGACTGACTGACTGACTGACTGACTGACTGACTGACTGACTGACTGACTGACTGACTGACTGACTGACTGACTGACATCTCCACTGTAGAGCTGTCGAGCCATCTCCTTGTAAATAAAACCTTGAGCGGTAATACCTGGTACGACCACAAGATGTCTCAAAATGTTTTTTAGCCAACCACATTTTTACATGCACCGACTGTTATCATCTCTAGTTTTAGTTTTGTTTAGAGATACAGCATGGAAACAGACCCTTCTGCCCACCGGGTCCACACGGACTTGTTCACACTGGTTCTGTTATCCCACTTCCTTATCCACACCCAACACACGAGGGGCAATTTACAGAGGGGTCAATTAACCTACGAACCGGTACATCTTTGGGATGTGGGAGGAAACTGGAGCACCCGGAGGAAACCCATGCAGTCACAGGGAGAACGTGCAAACACCACACGGACAGCATCTGAAGTCGGGAATGAACCCAATTCTCTAGCGCTGTGAGGAAGCAACTATAGACTTTAGATTTTACTATAGATAGAACTGCAATATGTTTAGAGATACAGCGTGGAAACAGACCCTTCGATCCACTGACTCCGTGCCGACCATCAAGCACCCTGTATACTTGTAGATTGGTTACTTTACTTACTAACCAATGTAGTGTTTTATTATTGCAAGCTCCGCCTACTACCACACCATTCATATTATCGCAACCCAACATGTGCTGCTAGTCAGTGCTGCTGCACATTAGAAGTAACATGCTGTAGTGTGATGTATGCATTATTCAATAAATACTGTGTACCAGATCAGTGAGTATGTATGGGACACTCAACATGGTGTCAGAAGTGGGAAGATTTCTGGAAGACATGGGCAACGTTTCAGGTCAGGATCTTTCTTCAGACTAATCGTAGCAGGAGGGAGAAAGTTGGAAAGGAGGGGGGAGGTAATAAGTCTGCTCCACCGTTCGATCAGGGCTGATCTTTCTTTCTCTCTCAATCCCATTCTCCTGACTTCTCCCCATAACCTTTGACACCCTTACCAATCAAGAACCTATCAATCTCCACCTTAAAAACACCCAATCACTTGGCTTCCACAGACGTCTGTGGCAATGAATTCCACTGATTCATCACCCTCAGAATGAAGAAATTCCTTCTCATTTCATATCTAAAAGTACATCCTTTTATTCTGAGGCTGTGCCCTCTGGTCCTAGAATCTCCCACTAGTGGAAACATCCTCTCCACATTTACTCCACCCAGGCCATTCACTATTCAGTAAGTGATTTGGTTGCCTGGATTTGGCCTGTGTCCCACTAAACATTTCGTATCCATATATCTGTCCAAATGTCTTCAAAAGTCATAATTGTGCCTGATTCTGTAGCTTCCTGTGACAGCTCATACCAGATTCTGGCTACCCACCATTGGTGCTCTTAAGTTCCCTTTGAAATCTCTCCCATCTCACCTTCAGCCTGCCTATGTCCTCTAGAATACGCCCAATAAATCTTTTGGCACCCAGTGTGAACTTTTGGCATCTAGAACGGAAAACACAGAGGCACTGCCTAGCTGGGCAGCACCACCCTCCACCGTGTGCATCGGGTAGTGCGGGCGTTTGATCGCTGTGTTCAGGTCTTGTGGTTGGTACAAATTCAGATTTCTACTTTGTTTTTCTTTGTTGCAACCACCACGGTGGAAACCCAGTCGGATGGGTCGGTAACCGTGGCAATACACCCAGTGACACCATCCGCTGGAGCTCATTGTGTACTCTGGCACGCATGGCATGTGGAATGCGGCGAGGTGCTCGTACCACAGGTAAGACATTTGCATCGGTGACGATGTTGTATTTGATGGGTAGCTTCCCAAGCTTATCGTCAAAACGTTCCTTGTACTGGGAAAGTATCTGCTGGGTGGAGCTCTCGGCAGGAGATATTTGATGGACAGCAGGACTTAAATTTACCAGGGGTGAGGGTTGGGCAAAGACTGGCAAGTGGATACAGGCGAGGAGGGTTGAATTGGCGGATGGGTGGAGTAAGTGACAAAGGCTTCAGATGAAAAGGAAACAAAAAGGTGTCAGGTAAGGAGATAAGAAGAGTAAAATGTAAAGCCAGAGGGAGGGATATGGATGGAAGGAGGTGAGATGAGAGGGGTGAGGGATGATGGTGTTGTGGGAGAAATGTGCACATCAGAGCTAGAGGGGGATGGGGGGCTTTGGGGCAAAGAAAAGAGAGAGGGAGAGGGTGGGTGTTATTTAAAATTGGAGAATTCAAAATTTCCCACCCCAAAACGTTATCTGTCCTATTTCCTCCACAGCTGCTGCCTGACCGTTGAGTTACTCTAGCACTTTATGTTTTACTCAAGATTCCAGCAGCTGCAGTTCCTCTGACTTTAGACTTTAGAGATACAGAGTGGAAACAGGCCATTCGGCCCACCGAGTCCGTGCCGACTAGCGATTGCCCCATACATTAACACTGTCCTACACACTGGGGACAATTTACATTTCACCGAAGATAATTAACCTACAAACCTGGGCGTCTTTGGCGTGTAAGAGGAAACCGGAGTACCCGGGGAAAGTAACTGCCGTTAGGTGTCATTTGCAGAGTTGATTTTCTCCGTTGTATCCCCAGAACCATAAAACAATGCCAAAATAATTCTTCCTTTAAGGGGCTGTCCCACTTACACGATTTTTCCGGAGACTTGCCGGCACCCTTCATAGTCGAAGCAGGACGCCGAAAATGTTCAAAATGTTGAAATTCCAGCGGCGACCAGAAAAAGGTACGACTCTTTGGGCGACTACTCACGACCACACAGGCGTCACCCCGCGACCTGAACTTGTATCTGCCTTAAATTAGTTCTATGTTATCCTACTTTCTTTTCCACTCCCTACACACTAGGGGCAATTTAGCGAGGGCTACAAAACGAATGTCTTTGGGATGTGGAAGGAAACCGGAGCACCTGGGGGAAACCCACGTGGTCACCGGGAGAAGATGCAAACTCCACACGGACAGCACCTGAGGTCAGGATCTCTGGCCTCACCAGCTGGGTCATTGCTTGCGTATGACCAGTGAAGCTTTTATGGTCATTTTTATAATTCTTGCCTGTTTAGCTCTACCAGCTGCATCACTGTGCTGCTGTGTACAGTGTAATGAAATCAGTGATCATATAACCACCAGAATCTGCTACCCACCGTGGAACCGGGAACTCACCCGAGAGGGAAACCGCAGAGAGGGGGATAGAGGGAGACAGTGGCGGACGCTGGACAAAGGTCCCAGAAGGAAGAACCGCTGTGGGGGGGGGGGGGGGAGGACGACAGATGGCACAATGGGCTAAGTGTTCGGCTGGCAACCGGAAGGTAGCTGGTTCGAATCCCGCTTGGAGTGCATACTGTCGTTGTGTCCTTGGGCAAGACACTTCACCCACCTTTGCCTGTGTGTGTGAATGTAATTATATGAAGCACTTTGGGGTCAATGCAAGTTGACTAAAAATGTGCTATATAAATAAAGAAATTTAATTTAATTTAATTTACCCTCCATGCCCTCAAGGGAGGCATGTCCCAGGGAACTAGGGGTGAAGAATAACCGCTCGGTTTGACGGTTTGCGAGACGTCTGGAATGGAGGCAACAGCTGCAACAGGCCTTTGAGGCCAGTTACTTCAGGGACTGTAAAATGGCGCAAAAATGGTGCCTCTTACATATGGACTCAGTGGGCTGTTCTGTACATTCTGTACTGACCGGGGGATTGTGCTAATGTACAGGGATAGTCTTGCTGAGCTGTGTGTAAAAAACGTATTTCACTGTCCCTGGCATACGTGACAATAAAGAAACCATTGACCATTGGTGCCAGGTTTCTCAGTTCCTATCATCAAAAATTCAGACTGGATTCAGGTTAGGGCAGCATCTCAGCAGTTGATAACATTTCACTATCTTCTTTGTTTATGCCATCAGTATTTCAGTTCAAATATTTCTCTAAACATGATTTTCTTCAAACATGGGCTCCTGGTGATGTACAGCCCATGAAATGTCCCCTCTATCCATCAATAAAATATCCAACAGGGTCTGAAGATGGGCCCTGACCCAAAACGTTACCTATACATGTTCTTCAGAGATCTGCCTGACCCGCCGAGTTACTGCAGCACTTTGTGTCTTTTTGTGTAAACCAGCATCTGCAGTTCTTTGTTTCAATACTCCAAAATATTAACATCGTTCCACATTGAGTCTTTACTAATTCAAAGCAATCGCTAAAATTAATATTGTAACATGACTCTAATCACACTCTCTTCAAGAGGGTCAAAAGTGTTTTATTGTCATAAGTCCCGAAATGGAACAATAAAATTCTTACTACTTCGATGCTATGATAAACAAATAAAAAAAAAGTTAAATAAATAAAAAATAACCCAATACAGGTCCACCGCCGATTTTCCAGCACCCTTGGTTCCAGAGCCTTTCTGGATAATCCGATAATCCGAAGGGATCTGTTGGGTCCGGCTGGGCTGGAGTTCCAGAACTCCCCCCGCAGGGACCACATTTGACATCGATCAGCACAGAAGTCTCGATGAGGTTGAGATCGGCCACCTCACCCGGCCTAGACACCACATTATTGGGAGGACTTCTGGAGGACATTTCAAGTGTGCTTTCATAATTTTATCCAGATTAAAGGAGGTGCCAGACCACCAGTTGACAGAAAATCGCTGGTGGATCTGTACATTGCAAGAACAAAACAAAGAACAACGTCCCTAGGACGGCACAGTAGCGCAGTGGTAGAGTAGCTGGCTTACAGTGCATGCAGCACCAGAGACGCAGATTCGATTCCGACTACAGGTGCTGTCTGTATATAGTTTGTACGTTCTCTCCGTGACTTGCATGGGTTTTCTCCAAGATCTTCGGTTTCATCCCACACTTCAAAGATGTACAGATTTGTAGGTTAATTGGCCTGGGTTTGTATACTTGGTACAAGATTAAATTGTCCCTAGTGTGTGTAGGCATGTGTTAATGTACGGGGATCGCTGGCCGGTGCGAACTCAGTGGGCCGAAGGGCCTGTTTCCGTCTGTATCTATAAACTAAAAAACCGAAAACCCGGGCAGTTCGTAGTTCGAAGTTTCGTTGGAGTTTGTTGTGTTCAATAGCCTGATGGTTTGAGTCATGATGTCATAGAATCATACAGTGTGGAAACAACCCCTTTGGCCCAACTTGCCCACACTGGCCAACATGTCTGGTCTACACTAGCCCCAACTGCCTGCATTTGGCCCATATCCCTCTAAACCTGAGATAGGCACAAAATGCTGGAGCAACTCAGTGGGACAAGCAGCATCTCTGGACAGAAGGAATGGGTGACATGTCGGGTCGAGACCCTTCTTCAAACTGAGAATCATGGGAGAGGTAAACACCGAGTTAAGGAAAGGTAAGGTGTGAAAACGAGACATCAAATGGGATGTGGTTCAAGGAAAACGTATAGATCACTGTTAGCTAGGAGGTGACAACAAAACATAGAGATAAAATTTAATCAGGGGGACAATCAGATGGCCGGAAAACTAGAGGACGGGGAGAGAGGGAAAGCAAGGATTACTTGAAGTTGGAGAAGTCAATATTCACATTGCTGAGATGTAAGCTGCCCAAGCGAAATAGGAGGTGCTATTCCTCCAATTTGCACTGGGCCTCACTCTGACAAAGGAGGAGGTCCAGGACAGAGAGGTCAGTGTGGGAATGGGAGTTAATGTGTTTGGGAACTGGGAGATCAGGTAGGTTTAGGTGGACTAAGCGAAACGATCGCCGAGCGTACATTTGGTCTTACCAATATTAGAAGTTCGCATCTGGAACAGTGGATACAGTAGATGAGGTTGGAGGAGGTACAAGTGAAAAGACTGTCCCATTCACCTGAAAGTACTATCGAGGTCCTTGGAAGGAGTCAAGGGGGGAGCTATAGAGACAGGTGTTGCAAGGGAAAGTACCTGGGGAGGGGGTGGTTTGTGTGGGAAGGGATGCTAACCAGCGTGTTGCGGAGGGAACAGCCTCTACGGAAAGCGGAAAGGTGTGGAGATGGGAAGATGTGGCTAGTGGTGAGGATCTCGTTGGAGGTGGCAAAATTGTTGGAGGATTATGTACAGTATGCGACAGTTGATAGGGTGAAAGTGAGGACTTGGGGGACTGTTCCTTGTGACTGGGGGAGGGGGAGCAAGAGCAGAGCTGCGGGATATCGAGGAGACACTTGTGAGGGTCTCATCTACTTAAAGTTCTCCTCGCTCTAAACCTGTCCTATCATGTACCTTTCTAACTGATCCTTAAGCTTTGTAATATTACCCACCTCAATTACCTCCTTCGGCAGCTCGTTCCATACACCCACCACTCTTTCTGTGAAAAAGTTACCCCTCAGGATCCTATCAAATCTTTCCCCCCCCCTCACCTCAAACCTATGTCCTCTGGTTCTTGATCCCCCTACCCTGTTCAGGCCCTCAAGTCCTGGCAACATTCTCGTAAATATTCTCTGCACCCTTTCCAGCTTGACAACATCTTTCCTATAACATGGTGCCCAGGACTGAACACAATACTCTAAATGCAGCCACACCTACATCTTATACAATTGCAACATGACCTCCCAACTTCTATTCTCATGGGTTGTTGGGAAGAATGAGTTCCTGAACCTGGACGTTACAGTTTTCAGACTTCTTTACCTTCTTCCCGATGGCAGGAGTGAAATGAGAGGGTGGCCAGGGTGGTGTGGTCTCGAATGATGTTGGATGTTTCTTGTGTTTCCATTTAGTACATATTGGTTAGTTGTTTTGCTTCTTTTTGTTCTGTTCTGTGCAGCAATCTGGAATGTATTCATTAATGCACTGTGGAAGGTTATATTTAGAATAATTAGTATGTTGCTATGCCTCAAAAGGAGCAGTAGCTTAATCAAATCGTACAAATTATGTCAAAAACCAATCACAGAAACCATAAGAATGTATTACAGCTTTCAAAACAATGCATTAATTATTTTGTGCTCTGTTTACAATGAAATTTAAATTAAATATTTAAAAGAATCCCATTTTAATTCAGTTTAAGAACTTGTATGGTTCAACACTTTTGAAAAACAAACACTTAACGGCATTGCAAAGGGCAAATTCAGCAATTATCTTATGAAAACAAGATTATTTTAATGAAAATTGCATTTCAAATCAATTTTACCAAGTGGAATACTGTTGTCGATTTTCAAGAGCCTTAAAGAAACACTTCAAGTCTGAATCCAGTCAGTATAACTTATTTCTTTCTGAGTTTCAGCGTGTTCTTGTAACATGTTGACTAAGCAGTGCATTTTAAGTGTTGCTGTCATGTTTAAAGTACCATGCCAAGTGTCAATTAGAGACAGTTCTGGAATTAAAGCAACAAGCTTGAATGTGTTCCTGTATGCTGCATTTATGATAACACAGCTGCCAGGCAAACTACATGCACAGGGGTTGCTCTGCTGATTGAGGAGGTGCTGTGCCAAGACTTTAGACTATACGGCACCTCCACTTGGTTCTCAGTTTCTATTGTATATTGAACCTTTAAATGAGCTGAAATACAGCATAGATTTTCAGTACTTCCATGTCTGCTGCTGTAGATTGGTTGGGAAAGTTGGAAGCACAATGACAATAACAAGGGTACATTACAAAGAGCTGCCAGAAGAACTAATTTTCAGTCCAGCATTTGAATCCTTCCATGGTTTTGTACGTCAGCAAGCTGTGATTAGGGCCAGGACCGTAAACAATTCTTCCAAACTATCTTTTCTCCTTTGGGCTAAGGTTAATTATTGTCACCTGTACTGAGGTACCATGGACAGTTGCACACTGGTAGAGTTGCTGCCTCACAGTGCCAGAGGTCGGGGTTCAAACCTGACTATGGTTGATGCCTGTATGGAGTTTGTATGTTTTCCCTGTGACCGCGTGGGATTTCTCCGGGTGCTCCGGTTTCCTCCCACATTCCAAAGTCGGAACACTTAGTTGGCTTTGGTAAAAATTGTAAATTGTCCCGAGCGCATAGATGGTGTTAGTGTACGGAGTGATCACTGGTCAGCACAGATACGCTGGGCCGAAGGGCCTGTTTCTGCACTGTATCACTAAAGTAAAGTCTAAAGTTTAAAGACTGTAGTTGTGGGTCTTGTAATGAAATATGAGCAGGATTCAAGGGTTTGGATCAATGACTGGAGAGTGAACATTTTGAAGTGTACAGTATTTATTAAAGCATAACACAGTAAAACTATTAATTAATTGCCAAGTCTCAGGCCCCTCTGCACATTCGAGTATCCTGGCTGAGAAGGTTGGCCTGGAGACCTCGAGTCCTGACAGCGACACGCACTATGATCCAAGCGCGCGCTCTCTCTCTCTCTCTCTCTCTCTCTCTCTCTCTCTCTCTCTCTCTCTCTCTCTCTCTCGCTCGCTCTCGCACTCGCGCTCTCTCTCCCTCTCCCTCTCCCTCTCCCTCTCCCTATCCCTCTCCCTCTCCCTCTCCCTCCCTCCCTGCTTCTCTATCCCTCCCCCGTCACCTCTCGCTCCTCGCGGCATCCGCTCTCTCTCTTCGCTCCTCTCGCTCGCTCATCTCTCCGCTCTCTCTCTCTCTATGCTCTCTATATCTCTCTCTCCTTCCTCTCTCTCCTCTCTCTCTCTCTCTCTCTCTCTCTCTCTCTCTCTCTCTTCTCTTTCTCTCTCTCTCTCTCTCTCCTTCCTCTCTCTCTCCCTTATCCCCTTATCTCTCTCTCTCGCTCTGCTCTCTCCCCAAAGGTGAAGTTCCTAACAGCTCGGGTGATGCATGCGCTTATATTACAAATTATGCTTGTGTTTCTACCCTAATCCAAGAGCAACAGGTGACGATATTTTTAAACTTGCTATTCTCCTTAGTGTCAAAAACCTGAGCAATTTGTTGAGTCAGGCGGTGAGCTGAGCCAGTTTGGGAAGGCATGAAGCTTATCCCAGTGACCTCGCACTTTCAACTGAGAATAAAGAAAAATGATTGATATCGGGTATGATAAATCTCTGGGATTCTCCTTGTCAGAGTACAGTGGATGCACAGTCACTGAGTATGTTTGAAGCTGTGAATGATAGTCAGTTAGTGTCTAATGAAATCAGAGGACCAGTGTAGTGGGCATGTAAACAGCCGTGCTTCTAGTGCTGCCATGATATCTGATAATAGGGCAGGCAAATGATCCCTTGTTTCTTAGCATATAGAACAGTATAGCACAGGAACAGGCCCTTCGTCCCACTATGTGTGTGCTGAACTTGATGCCAAGGTCAACTCTTACCTGCCTGCACTTCATCCATATCCCCTCATTCCCTACATTCCCACATCTCCATCGAAAAGCCTCTTAAATACCACTATCATTTCTGCCTCCATCACTACCTGTGCGTTCCAGGCACTCACCACCCTTTGTGTAAAAATACTTGTCCCGCACATCTCTGTTAAACTTTCCCCCTCTCACCGTAAAGCTATGCCGTCTTATATTTGACATTTTCATCCTGAGAAAATGGTTTTGCAGTAGAAAATGTCTACTTGTATCTATGCCGCTCATAAATTTACATACTTCTTTCAGGTCTCCCCTCTACCTCTGGCATCTCATCCATGTTTCTCCCTGTAGCTAATACCTGCAAAACCAATAGTGCTTTAATATCCTAATCCATAATATTCTAGTATTTTAATATTCTAATCCTCTGCCTCTGAAGTCTATGTATACAGTAATGCCTTGCAAGAGCTGTATCCATCTGCACTTTATAGTGAAGATAGACACAAAAAGATGGAGTAACTCAGCAGGACAGGCAGCATCCCTGGACAGAAGGAATGGGTGATGTTTCGGGTCGAGACCCTTCCTCAGGCACTTTTTAGTTTTCTCCCTTCTCTTGGACAGCCAGTGCGTCTTGGTAATCTGGGCACTTGAATGAATGAATACTTTATTATCATGTGTGACAAGTCACAGTGAAATTCTTTGTTTTGCAAACCCAAGGTACATAAAGGGCAGCGACAAAGGTACAAAGCACCCCACGCCAGGTGCATTTATTCCAATTGAAATAAGGAGGGTTAACGGGCCAGACTTCTTCAACCTCGGTGGGTGACAGGGTGGGGCAGAATGGAGTTGCTGCCTTGCAGTGTCAGAGACCCGGGTCCGATCCCGACTACGGGTGCTGTCTATAGAGAGTTTGTACATTCTCTCTATGACCTGTGTGAGTTTTCCCCGGGCACTCCGGTTTCCTCCCACACTCCAAAGACGTGCAGGTGTGTGTGTTAATTGACTTTGGTAAGACTGTAAATTGTCCGTAGTGTGTGCAGGATAGTGTTAGTGTATGGGGATCATGGTCAGCACGGATTCGGTGGGCAGAAGGGCCTGTTTCCGCGCTATCTCTCTAAACTAAACTAAACTAAACTAAACTAAATATATCAAGATGCAGTGAAAAGCGTTTTTTGTCGTGGCTATCCAGTCAGCGATCCAGTAAGTTAGGTTTAGACGTTAGGAGTATTACAGAATAGACATCCGTGCATCTTAGTAATTTTACTTTACAATGATCAACAGTGGAATCTGACAGAGAATTATTTTGGCAATTGTAATATGACAGGGCCAGTACATATTTTGAAAACTGCCAAAAAGATATTCATTATTCAAACGTGAATGCATGTCAGTGCTGGATAAATAATGCATGATATACTCATTTTACATTCAATCCTGACAGGATAGTTATGTTGCATTGAGAGCTTTATTGCGATATATAGCGAGAACGTTTCACTCCGATACAGTTAGAAAACATAACATGTCTCATGTCAAAAGTATTAATAAAAATGTTGTGGAATCACACAGAAATGACACTGATGTGAAAGAGACAGTACGGATTTCAACTAGTCTCTCAGTCTTTTGTCATGGTTGTCTAGGTGATGACCCCACAAGATGACACTGTCGGCTGGACGGGAAAAGCACAGTTACATTACCCACAGCTCATCGAACTAAGCAAAGTCAATCTCAAAATTAATTCCTTTCAGAAGTTGAAGTCTGAATAATACTTCTGGAAATCAGTACTGGCAGAAAACCTCTTCAAATTTGAAACCATTGTCAAAACATTTTGAAAAGGATCAAGGCTTATAAATCACAATATATACTAGCACTCAAGGTTTTTTTCTTAAATCGGCAGATCGTTGAACAGTCCTGAGATGGAAAGACAAAAGTAAGAGAAAAGGAGATAAGGATAGGTGTGAAATGTAAAGCTAGAGGAAGGAATATAGGTGGAAGGAGATGGGAGGAAAAAGGGAAAGGGGAACATTTAGTGTGTATCCAGGTGGGGCACGGGGAAGAGGGGAAAACGTGGGGGAGGGGGGAGGGAGTTAACTAAATTTGGAGAATTAAATGTTCATACTGTTGGGTTGTAAGCCACTCGAACAGAATATGAGGTGCTGTTCCTCACTCTGGCAATGGAGGAGGCCCGGAACAGAAAGGTCAACATGGGAACGGGACGGGGACTTAAAACGGTTAGCAACCGGCAGATCCAGCAGGCCTTGGTGGACCGAGCACGTGTTCAGCGAAATAGTCGCCTAGTCCACGCTTGGGAGAAAAGAAGGACACAAAGTACTGGAGCAACTTAATCTCTGGAGAGAATGGATACGTGATGTTTCAGGTCAGGAGCAGAAGAAGGGTCCCAACCTGAAACATCACCTATCTATGCTCCCCAAAGTTGCTGCCTGACTTGCTGAGTTACTCCAGCACTTTGTGTCCTTTTTGTAAATCAGCATCTACAACATAAGATGTGCGAGTTTGTAGGTTAATTAGATTCTAAAAATTGCCCCTAGTGTGTGTAGGGAGAAGATGCGAAAGGGGGATTACATAGAACTAGTGTGTACAAGTGATCAATGGTCAGCCGAAGGCCCTGTTTCCATCCTGTATCTTTCAATTCAATTCAATTCAATTCAATTCAAATTAGTTGCATTCCACATCAGACATCAGGCTTTGCAGCATCAAAGGAATATTAAATATGAATGTAATATTATTTGAACATTTAAGAAATGAAAAGAAGCCAAAAATGCTGGTGGTGCAAATTTGAATCATAAACAGAAAATGTAGGAAAATGCTGAAATATCTGGCAGTGTCTGTGAAGAGAACCAGACAATGATATAGGTCTGTGATCCTTTATCAGAACTGGGAAAGAGAGAGGGGTGCAAAAGAACACAAAGTGCTGGAGTAACACAGCAGCTCAGGCAGCAGCTCTGGAGAATTGCAGGTGAAACGGTTTGTGAACAAGCAAGAAGACAGTGTTAGTTTATTCAATATGAATTCCAAAAGGCAGCAATATGCCCAGATGGAATATAAGGCCTCATTTCTCAAAATATTTGGACAGGTAAATAAGGATTAGAGGGATATGGGTCAAATGCAGGCAGGTGGGACATGTAGATGGGGCATCTTGGTTGGCATGGTCATTTGGCATGGGACAAGTTGGGCCGAAAGGCCTATATGCTGTATGACTATGAACCAATGACTCTATAACCTGATATCTTTTGCATTCCCTCATTTAGGAGCAGAATTAGGCCGTTCGTTCCATCAAATCTACACCGGAATTCAATCATGACTGATCTATCTTTCCCTCTCAACCCCATTCTCCTGTCTTCGCCCCATAACCCCTAACTCCGTTACTAATCAAGAATCTGTCAATCTCCACCTTAAAAATATCTATTGATTTGGCCTCCACCGCTGTCTTTAGTCAGAGGGTGATGAATCTGTGGAATTCATTCCAACACCCTCTGAATAAAGAAACTCAGCAATGAATTCCACAGATTCACCACCCTCTGACTAAATAAATTCCTCACCTCCTTTCTAAAGGCACTTCCTTTTATTCTGAGGTTATGACCTCCGGTTCTAGACTCTCCCACTGATGGAAACATCCTCTCCACATCCAATCTATCCATGCCTTTCATTATTTACCTATGTTAATTCCCAGGACAAAAAGGAACGGGTACACACATAACGCCACTCGATCGGCATGGACGAGATGGGCCAAAGGGCCGGTTTCCGTGCTGTAGGCTCTATGACTACGACTATAATTGGATCTTCAAGTAACAGTGTAAGACGCCACATGCAGAGACATCAGAGTCATAGTCAGATATTTTCCATTGAAGTCAGTAATAGGTTATTTTTCTGGTATGAGGGAAACTTGCAAATTGATCTGTAGCTGTATATTTAATGACACATTCTGCATTTTTTTCCTGTAATATTAATTAAGTTGGAATTGACTTTAAGACCTACTTAAACCGTTTTCCCACAGAATGCACCGAGGTAAACCTCAAAGGGAAACAAAACAGATTGCTACTTAATCACAGTCATTCCTGTGCTGACAGACTGCCTGTCAGAAGCACCATATGAATACCGCTAAATTATTTAACCTACAAATTATTCCATCTTATTCACCTTAATTAACATATCTGAAGGATGAATTAATAAACAATATCACATCAATTTGACAATGATTTGCAGATACCCACATCTCTCCTTCCAGTTTTTGTGCGTGCAGATCACATGTTTGCGATTTTGGAATAAACACATGAAGAACATTAAAGCGATTTTTTAATGCTTGTTGGATAATTATCGCTGACTTAATAATGTGTTGTCATTGACATTGTGGGCTGAAGGGCCAGTTCCTGTGCTGTACTGTTCTATGAATAGGAGGGGATTGCAGATGCTGGCTTGCAACGAAGATAAGCACACAATGCTGGAGTAACTCAGTGGGACGGGCAGCATCTCTGGAGAGAAGGAATGGATGACGTTTCGGGTTGAGATCCTTCTTCAGTCTTTCTCTCCAGAGATGCTGCCTATCCCATTGAGTTACTCCAGCATTTTGTGTCTCTCTGTACTGTTTGTTCTATGTTCAATGTTCAATATTCTATGTTCTGTGTTTTATGTTCTAGTTCATCTTTGTCCAGGCCAAACTGAGTCAATGACAAACAAACAGCTGAAGCTCTGGGGCTTTTTTTGTAAAGGAAACTCAGAGGGTGGTGGGTTTGTGGAACAAGTTACCAAAGGAGGTAGTTGAAGCAGGTATTATAACATGATTTAAAATACATTTGAGAGCAGTATTGGGCCCCATATCTGAGGAAGGATGTGCTGGCATTGGATAGGGTCCAGAGGGTCAAACGCTCATCATATGTTAACCCAATCATTCCTGGGATCATGCTAATAAACCTCCTCTGGATCCTTTTCAATACCAGCACATCCTTCCTCAGATATGGGGCCCAAAACTGATCACAATACTCCAAATGTGGTCTGATCAGCGCCTTATAAAGCCTCAGCATTACATCCCTATTTTTGTATTGTAGTCCTCGTGAAATAAATACTGGCATTGTATTTGCCTTCATTACTACTGATTCAACTTGCAAATTAACTTTTTGGGAATCCTGCACCAGCGCTCCCAAGTCCCTTTGCACCTCCAATTTCTGAATTCTCTCCCCATTTAGAACATAGTCTACACCTTTAAGGGCCTGTCCCACTGTACGAGGTCATTCAAGAGTTCTCTCGAGTTTTCCCCTGATTCGAACTCGGAGAATGTCCGTGGCGGGTCCGTAGGAGCTCGTGGATGTCTCGTAGCGGCTCGTACGAGTGAAAAGTAACAATTTCTTTCATCACGAGTATTTTTTTACTCGTGGCCATTTTTCACATTGTTGAAAAAACATCACGAGTTTACCGGATTTCCCGAGTACCTACCGTTACTCGTACGAGCCGCTACGGGACATTCACGAACTCCTACGGACCCACTACGGACATTCTCCGAGTTCGAATCAGGGGAAAACTTGGGAGCTCTTGAATTACCTCGTACAGTGGGACAGGCCCTTTATTCCTACTACCAAGATGCATGACTCCACACTTTGCTACACTATATTCCATCTGCCACTTCTCTGCCCACTCTTTCAACCTGTCCAAGTCCTTCTGCAGAGTCCCTGCTTTCTCTAAACTACCTGCCCCTCCACCTATTTTCGTATAATCCCGCAAACTTAGCCACAAAGCCGCCGATGCCCTCGTCCAAATCATTAATGTACAACGTGAAGAGTAACGGACACAACAACTGTGGAATTCTCTGCCTCAGAGGGCAGTGGAGGCGGGTTCTCTGGATGCTTTCAAGAGAGAGCTAGATAGGGCTCTTAAAAATAGCGGAGTCAGGGAATATGGGGACAAGGCAGGAATGGGGTACTGATTGGGGATGATCAGCCATGATCACATTGAATGGCGGTGCTGGCTCGAAGGGCCAAATGGCCTACTCCTGCACCTATTGTTTATTGTCTATTGTCTATGTCTAACACCGACCCTTGCGGAACTCCATTAGTCACTGGTAGCCAACCAGAAAAAAAACCTTTTATTGCCTCTCTCTGCCTTCTGCCATCCAGCCAACCTGCTATCCATGCTGGTATCTGCCCTGTGATACCATTGGCTCTCATTTTCTTCAGTGGCCTCAGGTGTGGCACCTTATGAAACTGAACGTGAGGCAGTGAATTATGCATAAACTCACCATCATACCAGTTTAATCCTTTAATTCTGTTAATGCTTAAGCATTGCACAAATCGTAAGTCATGTAATCCTCATTGGCAGCTGGATATACAGCAGATGAGAGTTCTTATTTGTACTAGACTTGCTAATATTTGGAGGATAGTTTATACTGTAGCTCGAGTTACAGAATCACCACAAATTTATAGGCTCCTGACAAATTTCTTTCATCAAACGTGTTAACTCTTTTATTGATCTTGGAAAAGAACATAGAACTTGTGCTGCTGCAAGTCAGAATTTCATTGTTCGGTTTTCGGTACATATGACAATTAAACACACAGGTGTAGAAACAAGGAACTGCAGATGCTGGTTTACAAAAAAAGACACAAAGCGCTGGCTGGATCTGGGGAAGGGGTGGATTAGGGTGGGAACGCATTAGTTGCGGAGGGAATGGTCTCTGTGGAATGCGGAACAGGGTGGGGATGGAAAGAGGAGGCCACGTGCAATTTGGAGGAACAATAGTTCATATTCCGCTTGGGTATCTTAGATCCCAATGGTATGAATGTGAAATTTCTAATTTTAGGTAAGTAAATCATCCCTTTATCCTGCAAGCCCCCCCCCCCCCCCCCCCGGATAAATAAGCTTTCAGTTTCCTGCGGGTGATTGCATTCAGCCTCACAGTGCAGAATGCCATTTGTAACCTTGCAAATCACGTCTGTGCTACTGTCCATGTACACCATGGATGACTTACTGTGAGTCCAGTCCCATAACTTCAATTGACTAGCAGAACCTCTCATACATATTGAACAAGTGGATAACAGTGGGCAAAATGCCTCTAGAGTTCATATCAACAGTTCAGTTTATTATTGTCACAAGTACCGAGGTGTAGTACAGAACGCCACAGGAGATCCTTCTTCCCTGTGGCTATCAAACTGTACAACACCTCCCCCTTCTGTTGTGGGGTAGACTGACTCCCCTCCCCCCCCCCTCACCCTCTCTCCCCCCCCCCCCCCACACCCTTTCTCCCCCCCCTCCCCTCTCTCCCCTGTTCCCCACCTGGACGCACCTATTTCTCCCCTCCATCTCCCCATCCACCTACATTTCTTCCTCTAGCTTCAGAATTCGCAACTCTTCAATCCTTTTCTTTCACACGTTCTGTCATTTCATCTCTGGTCTTTGTCCATCCATCTGCCTAGCAATCTTCCCTCACCTGTATCCACCTATTAGGCACCGGGCTATGACCTGCCCCTCCTCTCTTGCAGCTTTCTTTGACCTCTCCCCCTACAATCAGTCTGAAGTAGGATCCCGACCCAAAGAATCACCTATCATGTCCTCCAGATATGCTGCCTGACCCGTTGAGTTACTCCAGCACTTTGTGTCATTTTTGTAAGCTAGCATCTACAGTTCCTTGTTTCTACACCAATATCTTCTTCCTGGCTTGTCAATGTCATCATAACAATAGATTTCCAGGATTCGGATCAATGAAGGACAAAGGACACCTTAAGGTTACACAGAAACTGTGTCTATTCATGTAAATACAGTTGAAGGATTTGCAAAAAGAGTCACACACTCTTTTACACCAAATCATTGTGTTTTTTTCGACAATTAAACATTCTTGACTCTCTTGACTTTCTTGTTTCTTGAGAACATAGAAAAGAACAGCACAAGAACAGGCCCATATATCAACCAACCTCGGAGTCCAGTCTATATGCCCACCACTGTTGACACCCCTACTCTGCGTAGAAGATTCTCTGCATTCACTCTATAAATGAACCCTCATGATTTTATACACCTCTTTATGATCACCCCTCAGCCTCCTGCATTCCAAAGACAGTCCGAGCTTGCCCAGGCCCTCAAGATCTGGCAACATCCCCGTAAAGCTTCTTTGCACTCTCTCCAGCTTAATGATGTCCTTCTATATTATGGTGACCAAAACAGGACACAATACTCCCAATGTCTTTCACCATTGTAACATGCATTTAGTTTAGTTTAGGTTAGTCACAGTGAAAAGCTTTTTTGGTGCGTGCTACCAGTCAGCGGAAAGACCATACATGATTGTAATAGAGCCGTCCAACACATAGAAAGGGATAAAGGATAAAGGGAAGAACATTTAGTGGAAGATAAAGTCCAGTAAAGTGCGATTTGGGTTTTAAAGGGAGTAGGATGAAAAGGTTCATGTGGCCAAAACAATATCACAGTGGCACGGTGACGTAGAGTTGCTGCCTTATGCCCCTGTCCCACTTAGGAAACCTGAACGGAAACCTCTGGAGACTTTGCGCCCCACCCAAGGTTTCCATGGTGTTCCAGGAGGTTGCAGGTGGTAGCCGGATGTTGCAGGTAGTGGAAGCAGGTAGGGAGACTGACAAAAACCTCCGGGAACCTCCGGGAACCGCACAGAAACCTTGGATGGGGTGCAAAGTCTCCAGAGGTTTCCATTCAGGTTTCCTAAGTGGGACAGGGGCATTAGTGGGACAGGGGCATAACAGTGCCAGAGACCCGGGCGTTGATCCTGTACGGGCGCTGTCTGTACGGAGTTAGTACATTCTCCCCATGACTGCGTGGGTTTTCTCCCACACACCAAATACGTACAGGTTTGGAAGTTATTTGGCTTTGGTAAAGATTGTAAACTGTCTCTAGTGTGTAGGATAGTGCTAGTGTATGGGGATCACTGGTCGGCGTGGACTCGGTGGGCTGAAGGGCCTGTTTCCGCGCTGAATCTCTAAATTAATTGGACCCAACTGTTACCAATGATGCTGGGGATTGTCCTCTCCTGGGCAGTCAGCCAGTGATAGGGATACATGCGGCATCTAAGCACCATCACAAAGCAAACATGAAATGACTATCTTCCTACCGTGTTTTGAAATGTAGTGCCTGGTGTATATAAAGCACTACATCATTCTTGGAACTCTTTTTATGGATGGTTATTTGTAACAGTTTCACCATAAAAGCACAGTTAATAGGTAATGTGTTGGAAACGGCTTTCAGAGAGGTTTTGTATGGAGTGTCATACATCTCACTGTCAGGAAGAAAGGATCTGCTGATGCAAATGTGGAGTAAACATCTTGTTGGAATTGTTACGGATAAATAAGCTTTCAGTTTCCTGCGGGTGATTGCATTCAGCCTCACAGTGCAGAATGCCATTTGTAACCTTGCAAATCACGTCTGTGCTACTGTCCATATGCACCATGGATGACTTACTGTGAGTCCAGTCCCATAACTTCAATTGACTGGCAGAACCTCTCATAGATATTGAACAAGTGGATAACAGTGGGCAAAATGCCTCTAGAGTTCATATCAACAGTTCAGTTTATTATTGTCACAAGTACCGAGGTGTAGTACAGAACGCCACAGGAGATCCTTCTTCCCTGTGGCTATCAAACTGTACAACACCTCCCCCTTCTGTTGTGGGGTAGACTGACTCCCCTCCCCCCTCCCTTTCCCCCCTCCCTCTCCCTCTCCCTCCTCCCCCCCCCTCCATTCTTTGCACATCCCCAATCCTTTCCACTCGTCACTTTAATTTCATGTTTCATGTATTTTGTGTTTCATGACTGTTGGCAGATCAATTTTCCTCCTGGGATAAATAAAGTTCTATCGTATCGTATCATATTGTATCATATTGTATTGTATAGAGTGAAAAGCTTTTGTGTTGTGCACTATCCAGTCAAGGACAAGACTGCACGTCTATGTTTTAACCTCTTTGAAGAAGGTGTCAACCTCTGAATTGAATTGTCATAAAAAGGAACTGCAGATGCTGGTTTATACCAAAGATAGACACAAAATGCTGGACCTTGGAACTCCCCAGAGTGCCCCCTTGAGGGTGTGGGAGGTGAGTCCCCCAGCCCTTGCCACAACTGGTGCCTAACGATCGAGCACACATATCCAACAAAGAGCCCAACGCACCTTTATGGGAGGCACATGGAACTGCAGACACTGGTTTACAAAAAACAGCAACAAAGTGTTGGAGTAACTCAGCGGGTCAGGCAGCACCTCTTAAGAGAATGGGTATATGACGATTCTGGTCAGAACCATACTTCAGACTTTGTAGGGTTATTGTAATATTATTATTAATATAACTAATTTATATATTAATATAAAAGGTTATAATAATATGTTTTTTTAGACGTCTAAATGTATCATGTAAGTTCCATAGAGGTACATTGAACATTGAATTCTCCATTTACTAACCTCAATAACACGCACTCTAGGTGGGCCGAAGGGCCTGTTTCCACGCTATATCTCTAAACTAAACTAAACTAAACTAAACTAAACTAAACTAAACTAAACTAAACTAAACTAAACTAAAGTAAATGATTTTGTTTATTGCCCAGGTATGGAAATCCTACTTGGTAATAAAGTAATGTTACGGAAGTGGTTTAAGTTAAAAGCAAATGTTTGACCTGGAAGTATTTTTGATGGAAGAGGAAGGTTCAAGATGTTTAAATATTGAAAGTTCTGAGCTGGAAAACATGAAAATAAATGCATTCATTGCATTGTGACTGATAGTACAAGATTAGCCCCCTAAAGATTGAAGTTAGAGGTTATATACTCAGCAGTGTGTTGCTAGGAGATAGTGCCGACTAGAACAGTGCTGAAACTAGAATCCATCATTGAGCATTCAAAGGGATTTGCACTGAATGACATACACGGCCATCATTTCTTTGTTTGCAGTACTTTCCCTCCACCACTTCTCTGGATTGCCTTGACAATCACTAAACTGACAGACGACCGTCCCTCGAAACACTTTAAATACTTCTAATGATTCAGATTCCACCACCTGTGCAGTGGAATCCAGAGGTTCACCACCCTCTGTGAGTCAAGAGGCGAGAGTGTTTAATTGTCATGTGTACTGAGACAGAATCATGGAATTCTTACTTGCAGCAGCATTACAGGCCTGTAACACAGTAGATGGATACAAAGTGCTGGAATAACTCAGTGTGTCAGGCAGTATTTCTGGAGAACATGGATAGGTGAGGTTTTGGGTGGGACCACTCTTCATACTGAAAGTGGGGGCTGAGGGGTATAACTGGAGGCAAGAAAAGATCAGAACAAATCAGGGTCGGCAACAGATAACTTCAGGCCAATTGTTGGCCAGCGAAGGTGTGATCAAAGGGCTACATCATTGTGAACTGTGGAACTGGTTAAATTCAACGTTCATACTGCTGGGTTGTAAACTCTCACAGTACTCTGAGATAAACCCCAATTTTAGTGCAACCCCCCCCCCCCCCCCCCCCCCACCCCAGTTCTGTGTACATCCAAGACACTTCATAATTCATAGTATAGTTGGTTTTGTAGTGTTCTAGAGCCTGATGGTTGTTGGGAGGAAGTTGTTGGGAAGAGATCATTCTCCAGAAAATGAATCTCCAAGAACCCATCAACCATCATGACTACTGATTCTTTTTGAGGTTTGAGATGGGGGGTTACCTCATTGAAACCTACCGGATAATGAAAGGCCTAGATAGAGTGATCGTGGAGAGGATGTTTCCTGTAGTGGGAGAGTCTAGGACCAGAGGCCACAGCCTCAGAATAAAAGGATGTCCCTTCAAATTGGAGATGAAGAGGAATTTCTTTATGGAACTAATGCACTACAATGCTGAGAACTATATTCTGCACTCCGTGTCTTCATCTTTACTCTATCTATAAGAATGGAGATGAGGAGGAATTTCTTTAGCCAGAGGGTTGTGAATCTGTGGAATTCATTGCCACAGACGGCTGTGGAGGCCATCCTTGGGTATTTTAAAAGTGGAGATTGATAGGTTCTTGATTAGTAAGGGCGTTGAAGATTATGGGGAGAAGGCAGGATCATGGGGTTGAGAAGGAGAAATAGATCAGCAATGATTGAATGGTGGAGCAGACTGCATGGGCCGAATGGCCTAATTCTACTCCTATGTCTTATGTTCTTATGATTCCTACTAATTCCTGCTGTGAATCCCTTCAGCACAGAAGCAGGTCCTTTGGCCTGCCAAGTCCATGCTGACCATCAATCGCTAGTTCTATGTTAATCCACTTTTTCATCCACTCCCTACACTCTTGGGGCAATTTACAGAACCAATTAACAGTCCAATAGGCAGCACAGTGGTGCAGTAGTGGAGTTGCTGCCTCACAGCGCCAGAGGCCCAGGTTCGATCCTGACTATGACTGCTGTTTGCACATCTTCCTGTGACTATGTGGGTTTTCACTGGGTGCTCCAATTTCCTCCCAGATCTCAAAGACATGCAGGTTTGTAGGTTAATTAGCCGCTGTAAATTAGCCTCTAGTGTGTTGGGAGTGGATGCGAAAGTGGGATAACATAGAACTAGTGTGAACAGGTGATCGATGGTTGACGTGGACTCGGTGGACTGAAGGGCCTATTTCCATGCTGTATCTCTAAACTAAATGATAGACAGCATGAACAGAGACATTCAAATCGGAAGTTTAGTCCCGTGCCAGTGAAATGATACTGCGTGCTGGGTTTAGTTTAGTTTATTATTGTCACGTGTACCCAGGTACAGTGAAAAAGCTTTTTTGTTGCGTGCTCTCCAGCATACACATAATGTATGCTCTCCAGCATACACATATTACCAACGTAAAAGGAAAAGGCTATGCCACAGACACCTGTGCTAATTTCATGTATGTAGTTTAATGTTGTTTTGTGAACTGCAAATTCCAAACTGAGATTCAAGACGAATGAATCAGAAGTACGATGTAATGTGGATATCAAGATATTTCCAGGTTTACAAAGTTATAAACTCACAATTTCGTTGGGCTAAATGGCAATTGGAATTTAAGACATTTTAATACCTGTGAATTAAACCACCTTGGCTTACCAAACATGCGAAGCCTTTATGAGTCGGCGGTTGGTGCTGTGCTGGAGCAGCTGACGGGCGGAGGTTGGCGGCCCCTGGTCTTCTTCAGTCGGCACCTCAACCGTGCGCAGACCAAGTACAGCGCGTTCGATCGTGAGCTCCTGGCTCTGTACCTGGCTGTGCGCCATTTTCGTTACTTCCTGGAGGGCCGCCCGTTCACCGCCTACACCGACCATAAGCCGCTCACTTTCGCCCTGCAGAAAGTTTCCGATCCCTGGTCCGCACGACAGCAGCGGCAATTGGCCTATATATCGGAGTACACGACATCTATCTGCTACATCAAGGGGAAAGACAACCGGGTGGCCGACGCATTGTCCCGGCCCGCTATCAACGCCGTGTTCGAGGTGGCGCCCGGAATGGACTATTCTGCTCTGGCGGCGGCACAGCTCACGGACGATGAGGTGCCCGCCTACCGGACTGCCATCTCCAGCCTCCGCCTTGAGGATGTCCCTCTCGGTCCTGGGGGAGTGACAATCCTGTGCGATGTGTCGTCCGGTCAGCCGCGCCCCATCGTCCCTGCCACCTGGCGCCGGAGGGTGTTCGAGGTGATCCACGGACTGGCTCACCCATCAATCCGGGCGACAACGGCACTAGTGGCCGCTCGTTTCATGTGGCACGGTCTGCGCAAGCAGGTTGGCCATTGGGCTCGCACCTGCATTCCGTGCCAGACGGCAAAAATCCAGCGCCATGTCCGTGCGCCGCTCCAGGAGTTTGGTCTACCTCACCGGCGGTTCGACCATCTCCACATAGACATTGTGGGGCCTCTCCCGCCGTCCCGGGGCATCACCCACCTGCTTACAATGGTGGACCGCTTCACGCGGTGGCCGGAGGCCATTCCGTTGACCGATACTTCAACGGCTACGTGTGCTCGTGCGTTGTCCGCGCACTGGATTGCTCGCTTCGGGGTGCCGGCGCACATCTCCTCAGACCGGGGGCCACAGTTCACCTCCGAGCTGTGGTCAGCCATGGCTCACTTGCTGGGGGTGCGGCTACACCACACCACGGCTTACCACCCGCAAGCTAACGGTCTGGTGGAGAGATTCCACCGGCAGCTGAAGGCAGCACTGAAGGCACGACTCTCCGGCCCGGACTGGATGGACGAGTTGCCGTGGGTCATGCTGGGCATCCGGACTGCTCCCAAAGAGGACTTGGGCTCATCATCGGCGGAGCTCGTTTACGGGTCGCCACTCACGGTGCCCGGGGAGTTCGTGCCGTCGGCGCCGGGGCAGCAGGGAACGCCCTCATCCACCCTACAGCTCCTTCGCGAGCAAGTTGGCAGGCTCGCACCCGTCCCGACGTCCCGCCATGGGACATTTCGCCCACATGTGCCATCAGCCCTCAGGGACTGCCCGTATGTCTTCCTGCGCCGTGATGCCCACCGGACTCCACTCCAGAGGCCGTACGAGGGTCCGTTCCGAGTGCCGGAACACGGGCAGTCGACTTTTGTCCTGGACATGGGGGGCCGGCCGGAGGCAGTGTCGATCGACCGGTTGAAGCCGGCACACCTGGACATTGACCAGCCGGTGCTGGTTGCCCAAACTCGGCCCCGAGGGCGCCCCCCTTCACGGCTCCCTCCGCCTGTCACTCCACCTGTCCTCCCGCAGGTCCCTCGTCCTGTCCCTCCACCTATGCCTCCGCAAGCCCCACGAGCGGCTAACTTCCGCACACGGGCCGGCCGGGTCGTTCGCCCGCCGGTGCGTTTCATGCCTCTGGTTCTGGGGGGGGGTCCTGTGGCGGCTCCCAAGGGTCGTGCCACCTTAGTGTCGAACCCCTCGGCACAGGAGTGGTTCAGTCCGGAGGCGGCCCTTAGCCGGAGGCTTTAAAGGCTGGGGTTTGGGTGCCATCTTTCTCTCGTTTGGTCTTCCCTACAACCGGGAGGATCAGAATAAACAGTATCTCTCTAAACACGACTCCGTGCTTTATTCCAAGACACGCGCTACACTATATAAATAAAGAAATTTAATTTAATTTTAATTTAGTGACTCGTGAGTCTACCTTGGGCACTCTTTAGCTCACCGGACAGGCAGCATCTCTGGAGAGAAGGAATGGGTGACGGAATTACGTTTCCCAAAATTCTGCTGCTTCTTTGTGTTACTCCAGCACTGTGTGTTCACTTTTTGTCAACCAGCATCTGCCCTTTCTTGTGTATGACATTATTTGTATCCGTGGCAGTTGATTGTTGCTCCCTTCAGTTTCCAAGGGGGTCAGGACGGGATTGGAGTTGGGAGGGGAAGGTGGGTGAGGGGGGGGGGGGGATGGGGGAGGGGGGTGGGGAGTGTGGGGGGGGGGGAGGGGAGTGGGGGAGGGGGGGTGGTTGGGGTAACTTAGTATGGGAGACGTGTAGGAGAGGTGTACTGACTGTGTGGGCAAACACTTTGGTAGTGATTGCCCTTGGGTTCACTGTCGAGGAGTTCATAATGCAGAGAGCATTATAAACAGTTGCCGCAAAAAAAGATTTTGTGTGGATCTGGTGTATCTGGGTATTGAAGGCGCTTCTGGTCTGCAGTATGCAATAGTCACCAAAATACACTGCATCTTTAGAAAAGAAAAATATAAAACATGTCAATCTCACGCCGTCCAAGTTGGCGTCTTGGGGTTGTCCTATTTGCCTGCATGTGGCCCATAGCCCTCTAAACCCTATCCATCCATTTATCTGTCAGTATAACCTCAAGAAAATATTAAGTCTACGTGAGCCTGCTTCAGTTTTCTGGGTCCAACTCAGAGAGGTCTCCCCCCTTTCCAGGGTTAATCGCTCCACTGTTTATAATGCTCTCTGCATTATGAAGTCCTCGACAATAACCCTAATGTAAATTTGACTCGTGGAAATCTTTCATCATGTTGAAAGATTTTCACGAGTTAACAAGTTTCCCGACTACCTGCCGTTAGCGTTATGAGTTCCGACGTTCCCACTACGTTAGTTCTACGTGATTACCACGAGTTTGATTTGTTTTAAACGCGGTATCACTCGTGGGTGGACTCGCACCGTGAGACAGGGGTTTAACTGCTAAAAGGTAGGGATATAGCTGATGATAATCTGCATAAAAATTGATACTGATTACACATTCCACGCTACATTGTATCTAGGCTTTAGAGTGTTCATATAAAAGACACCTTCCATAACCTTAGTCAACAGTGAGTGAGAACCAATCATTTATTGTCCCACTTCTAGTACTAGATACAACGACAAAGCAGTACGAGCAGTGTTAATTGTGCTATAACATAGTCGCTTTTCTTAAACCCAAACTGAAAGAAAACCACAAACCTCTGCTACTTCTGTTTAAAAGTAGCTCACATGTGTCTCTTCACAAAACTTTCCATACACCCATGCAGTGATAGATGCACGAGAGATAGGTTGAACTAGCCACCGCTCGTGTCTTCGAGCAAATATAGGAGCTTCTTTCAGCGGACTTATTTACAATGGAAGCCATGGTTGAGTAGGTCAATTTGGCACTACTATAATTCATGTTGCCTCGTCTTGAATTATCTTAGGAGGCATCTACTGATAAATCCCCTGAGTCTTATCTGTGGGTTGGGTCCGAGACATACATGCAGGGTTTATGACTAAACCTAAATATGTAATAGATAATGCTGGCTCCAGTATGGACTTTCCTGGATGAATAACAAACCCTAGATATTCTAGGAGTGCCTTGGTTGCTGAAACAGTTAACTCTCTGACACCTGATCTCTTCACTACAATAAGCATGTCCTCTATAAACTCCATGACAAAATGCCCTTTAGATCTGAGTAGGGCAACATTGACTTTAGAATCTTTGTAAATAGCCTAGAGTTGAAGTCAACCCCTTAGGTGGAGCCTAAAATTTCCACAACTGGCCTTGCCAGATAAACCTCAGATGTATCCTGTGACTCTCAGGATGGTGACCAATGGCTGGTGGTCGGTTTCGACAGTGAAAGTTTTGCCAAAAATAAAGCCTTTGAATTTTGAACAGGCAAAAACAACGGCGAGCAGTTCCTTCTTGATCTGGGCATAGCGTAGTTCAGTTTCTGTCAAGGTGCGTGATGCGTAGGAGATAGGCATCACATCGCCGTCGGTGGCTGTTTGTAGGCAGGCTATGCCTAGTCCGTACTGGGATGCATCGCAGGTGATAGTGACTGGCAGGTTAAGATTGAAGTATGCCAGTGTAGGTGCGCTGGCTAGCTGGAGCTTTAAAGTCTCAAAGGCTCTTTGGTGCTGCGGATACCAAGACCATGCATTGTCCTTGTGGGTCAGTTGTCGAAGAGGGGCAGAAAGTTCACTGAGGTTGGGAATGAATTTACCCAGGTAGTTGACCATGCCGAGGAATCGCTGCAAACCGGTGATGTCGGTTGGGACCGGCAGTTCGTTGATGGCTGCAGTCTTTAGCAGATCAGGTTTTAATCCATTGTTGGTGAATACATGACCGATGTAGGTAACTTTGGGAACGCGGAACTTGCATTTCAAAGGGTTGAGTTTCAGATTAATGTCTCTGGCACGGTTTAGTATTTTTTTCAGGTTAGCATCATGCTCGGCCATGTCACGGCCGTATACTAAGGTGTCGTCAACAATTATGGCACATGGATATTCTGCGAATAGTTGTTCCATTGCGCGCTGAAAGACCTCGCTGGCAGAGTTGATAGCAAAAGGCATCCTTAAAAACCTGTAGCGGCCGAATGGTGTGGCAAAAGTTGTTAGAGCAGACGATGCTCGGTCCAGTGGTATTTGCCCGAAAGAGCTTTTGGCATCGAGGACTGAGAACACCGTTGCATTGCTGATCTGTGCCGCTACGTCCTCAGTGGTTCTCATCGGATAGTGTTGGCATTTAATTGCTGTATTTAAATCTTTAGGGTTGATGCAGATCCGTAACTCTTTCTTGTCTTTCTTGGTGGTTACGACCATGGTGGAGACCCAGTCGGAGGGTTCACTGACCTCGGAAATGACTCCGATGGAGATCATGCGCTTAAGTTTGGCGTGTATTCTCTCCCGTATGCCATGGGGGACGCGGTGAGGTGCGCAAAGTATTGGGGTGACTGCATGATCCACAGTGATCTTGTATATCGTAGGCAACTTGCCAAGTTGGTCGTCGAACAAGTCTTTGTAATTGGATAGCATCTGCTGTGTTGGTTCCTTTGTCAAACAGAGTTTGTGGACAGCACGCCCGAAATAAACCAGACCTAGGTCATGGCATGCATTGATGCCAAGCAGGTTTTCTGATTTTGGTTGGACAATGTAAAAAATCAGGGTTTTAGTCTGCCCATTGACAATGCATTTTAAAGCAGCTTTACCCAACGGGTCTTCCCCCCATAAGCATGTAGGGTGGAGGAGTCTTTTTTCATGAGTTCAGTAGTTCTTATCTTGTTGAACTCTTTGAGTGACATTACGTTCACTCTGGCACCGGTGTCGACTTTGACATTCAAAGCCTTGTTGTTTATTATCATGGTCAGAGCAGGATCCATCAGCTTGCCTGGGGAGCACAGGTTGAGGGAAAGTACAGTTGAATCGGTGTCTGTGTTATCGGAAACATTCCCGTGGGAAGCATCGTCTTGTTCTTGGGAATCAGAATCAGACGGCTCTTGTTGAATCAGGTGCAGATTCGTCCTTGAAGCAGTGTTCCCACGTGATCGACAACATGTGGCAAAATGGTTAAGTTTCTTGCATTTGTGAGAAACGTTCTCTTGGGCAACGCAGAACTGGCGCCCCCTAGTGGAAATAGTTGCAGTTGGGGCATCTCGTGGCAGGCATATTTGGATCTTTGCAGGACGTGTTTTAAAATTTCTGTGGAGAGTAGTTAACTATATTTACATAATGTTGCTGTTGAGGACTGGTGGGGTCAAAATCAGCCAGTGGTTTCTGCCATTCGACACGCATGAATGGCTTGATCTAAAGTCATTTCAGCGTTCCGCAGCAGTTCAGCTCTTAGCTTGCGGTCGCTCATTCCTCCCACAATTTTATCACGCACTAGCTCATTAGTCAACTCACCGAAGTGGCACCGTGTACTCATGTGTTGTAGATCGCTGATAAATTGTTCAACAGGCTCATCAGCCTGTTGCTGTTGGGCGAAAAATCATGTTCTCTCGAGTATATGGTTCGATGGCAGGTTGCACAGTTCTCTAAACTTCCACAGTAGAACTGTCAGGTTGTCGATAGTTTCTTATGGGTTATTCACATGTTTATTGATAATGGGTTAAACTTAGAAACATAGAAACATAGAAATTAGGTGCAGGAGTAGGCCATTCGGCCCTTCGAGCCTGCACCGCAATTCAATATGATCATGGCTGATCATCCAACTCAGTATCCCGTACCTGCCTTCTCTCCATACCCTCTGATCCCCTTAGCCACAAGGGCCACATCTAACTCCCTCTTAAATATAGCCAATGAACTGGCCTCGACTATCCTCTGTGGCAGAGAGTTCCAGAGATTCACCACTCTCTGTGTGAAAAAAGTTCTTCTCATCTCGGTTTTAAAGGATTTCACCCTTATCCTTAAGCTGTGACCCCTTGTCCTGGACTTCACCAACATCGGGAACAACCTTCCTGCATCTAGCCTGTCCAACCCCTTAAGAATTTTGTAAGTTTCTATAAGATCCCCTCTCAATCTCCTAAATTCTAGAGAGTATAAACCAAGTCTATCCAGTCTTTCTTCATAAGACAGTCCTGACATCCCAGGAATCAGTCTGGTGAACCTTCTCTGCACTCCCTCTATGGCAATAATGTCCTTCCTCAGATTTGGAGACCAAAACTGTACGCAATACTCCAGGTGTGGTCTCACCAAGACCCGGTACAACTGCAGTAGAACCTCCCTGCTCCTATACTCAAATCCTTTTGCTATGAAAGCTAACATACCATTCGCTTTCTTCACTGCCTGCTGCACCTGCATGCCTACTTTCAATGACTGGTGTACCATGACACCCAGGTCTCGCTGCATCTCCCCTTTTCCTAATCGGCCACCATTTAGATAATAGTCTGCTTTCCTGTTTTTGCCTTTAAAGCTTATGTGTTATTCACATGTTTATTGATAATGCTAAATAATGCTAAAATAATTTAATCCCATTGCAACCTGTTAGAGGCATACAGAAGGGACCCTGCTGGAAGATTAGAATCGACTTAAAAGTCGAGACTCCAGAGCCAGATATGATCATCTTGATGTACAACAGAGAATAATCTCCCATTGTGCTGTGATTTCAGTAAAAGTATCCACAGGCACTGATTGAAAAATACTATTTGCATAATGTTACTGTTCATCCAAGTTCGAATTCAGAAGTGATTCATAGTATTTAATTCCAGCTTTTGATTAAATTGTTAATGAAATTTGCGTATTCAATTGGCACTACAGTTTATCTTCATCTGTTGGTACAGGTTCTCCGCACAAACACACGATTCAACCATTACCACATTACAGCTGTTTAGCAATCAGATTATGCAACTCGAAACCTTCTGTCATAGTTGGATTCATCTAATTTAAGTTTTTTTTAAATCTTAATGGTCTTATCGGGAGATTTGACAAGTCCATTATTTTAGATATAAAGTGCCGGAGTATCTCAGCAAGTTAGACAGCATCGGTGGAGAAAAAGGATGGGTGACATTTTGGGCCGGGTCCCTTTTTCTCCAGAGATGCTGCTGAGTTACTCCAGCACTTTGTGTTTATCTTTGTTATAAACCAGCACCTGCCGTTCCTTGTTTCTACAAATCCATTAATTTACCAGTTACTCTATTCGTTTCAATGAAGGCCAATGGTTTAGTGAGAGGGGAAAGATTTAATAGGAGTTTGAGGGGCAACCTTTTCACACAGAGGGTGATGGGTGTATGGAACAAGCTGCCAGAGGAGGTAGTTGAGGCATGCACTTAAAAGGCATTTGGACAGGTACATGGATAGGAAAGGTTTAGAGGGATTTGAGCCAAACAGGGTCAATTGGGACTAACTTAGATGGGGCACCTTGGTTGGCATGGTTGATTTTGGGCAAAGGCCCTATTTCCGTGCTGTATGACTATGATTATATATATTATCTAATAAACCCCACTATGATATCTGCTTTCACCGTCATCCCTGGCAGCGCATTCCAGGTACCCACCACCCACTGTACATCTCCTTAAACATTGCCCCTCTTACCTTAATGCAATGCCCTGTAGTCCTTGTCATTTCCACCCTGGGAAAAAAAGGTTCTGACTGTCTACCCTAAGATTTATTTGGAAAGTAAATTGGAAAGAATAATAATTACAAAAATTTCCCAGATAATTATTATTATTAATGCCTTATTATTTTTACATCAACATCATAAAATTCATAATTGCATTCGAAGTATAAAAGTGGATTCAAATCAAACCAATTATAGTTCAACAAGAAAATATCAATTTTAGTTTTGTTTTTTTCAGCAAACATTTGATAAGGCAAAGGAAGTAAAAAGATCTTGCAAAATTGTTTGTAATTAATTAATTGGAAATTGAAAGTAGTTATGATCAATATAGACTAACTTGATTTTTCTAAGGGTTCTGAGCCAAAACAATACCAATCCATCTTCTCCAGGCATGCTACCAGACCCGCTGAGTTACTCCAGCATTTTGTGTCTATCTTTGGTATAAATCAGCATCTGCAGTTCCTTGTTAATACAGTTTGGTTTTACTAATGAAGAGATTCTCCTGCAGAGCTGTTTGCATCTGTAATCTAACCTGTGCAATGTATTGAAATATGGCCATTGCAGAGTATGTTCACTTGTTGTGAAGAAGCTTTTTCAGTATAATTTTGAGTGCTTCAACAATAAAATGTTCGCTTTTAGAAAATGTCTTAATTGACATTTTGCTTTCAAACAACGGCAAAACTTTAGAAACAAAGAACGACAGATGCTGGTTAATACATAAAATGACACAAACGTGCTGGTGTAATTCAACGGGTCAGGCAGCATCTCTGGGGAACATAGATAGGTAACTTTTTGGTTGGGACCCTTCTTCAGATAGATTTTGATGGGGGAGAAGAAACTGTAAAAGAGGAGAGGCATGACAAATTGTGGCAGGTAATAAGTCAACATGGGCGTGGGCTGTTTTGATAAGCAGATGGTTGGAACAAAGGCAAGAGATAAGAACAGAGGGTGTGAGACAGGTTTGAAGAGGTGTAGCTTGTGAAGCCAGAGGGTGGAAGTAGCGGGGAGGGAGCACTTTGTGTTCTTTTATCCTTTCTATTGATTTGAGAATTCTCCCCTTAAATGACATCACCAAAGAAAATATATCTTCTCATTAATTTTGCCGTTGTTTGTAGATGTTAAGCAAATAACATCAATGTTTACATTTTCATTAAAAGCAGATATGGGCATTGATTTCTATGGGCCGAAGGGCCTGTTTTTGAGCTGTACTGTTCGATGCTCTGTGTACGATTAAAATTCTCCTTGGTGGTATTCTTATAAATAAGCCTTATGATAATTTACTTAAATCTACCCAGAGATTTAAAAGCATTTTAAATGCTTGTGTGGTAACAGTGGTGTTGAAATTCAATTAACTAAGTCAATATAGAGGTACATAAGATCATGAGAGGATTAGATAGGGTAAATGCACAGAGTCTTTTACTCAGAGTAGAGGAATCAAGAACCAGGGTACATAGGCATAAGGTGAGAGGGGAAAGATTTAACAGGAACTTGAGGGGAAACGTTTTCACACATAGGATGGTGGGTGGACGGAATGAACTGCCAGAGGAGGTAGTTGAGGCAGGTACAATATCAACATTTAAAAGCGATTTAGACAGGTACATGATAGGAAATGTTTAGAGAGATATGGGCCAAACACGAGCAGGTGGGACTAGCATAGATAGAGTCACAGTAATACAGCATGGAGTCGTACAGCATGGGCAAGTTTCTGCCTAACTTGTCCATGACGACAAAGGTACCCCTCTTCCCATTGTTCCACCTCCCCGTATCCTTTCTAAACCTTTCCTATCCATAGGGCATCTTGGTCAAGAGTCAAGAGTGTTTTATTGTCATATGTCTTGAAACGGAACAATGAAATTCTTACTTGCAGCAGCACAACAGATATGTGCAAATATTGCTCTATGAAATCCATTATAAACAACAAAAAATTCAGTATATATAAAAAAATTAAACAGACAAATAAATAGAAAATAGTAGTGCAAAGTCAAAAATAATGTTCCCAAGTCGGAGCCTATTTGGAAGTTGATGTGTTTAACAGATGATGGTTGTTGGGAAGAAACTGCTCCTGAACCTGGATGTTACCGTTTTCAGGCTCCAATACCTTCTTCCCGATGGCAGCATGAGCAATTTGGGCCGGAGTGCCTGTTTCTGTGCTGTATGACTCTATGGCTCTTTGCTTTATCACTTAATTGTAGTGGTTATGGAATTAAAAAACTTTTTACTCACGGGGTAATATTGAAGATGATCACTTGAGGGCAGTATTAAATAGGTGTAGCATTCTTGCACATCACAGCTGAGAGATTAAGAGTTATTTCTTCCTTGAATATGTTACCAATCTACAGTTGCCACATTTTATGTAATTCGCCAATCATTACTGTTTAATTGTTTCTTCACTTAGAAGTAGAATACTACATTTAAAATGTATTTAGAGTCATCCAGTTCCAGCCTCAACTACCTCCTCCAGCAGCTCGTTCTACACACCCACCACCCTTAGTGTGAAAAAGTTACCCCTCAAATTCCTATAAAATCCTTCTCCTTTCACATTAAACCTACATCATCTGGTTCTTGATTCCCCTACTCTGGGTGGGAGACTCTGTGTGTCTATCTGATCTATTCCTCTCATGATTTTGTACCTCTATAAATGTGCCCTTTAATCTCCTGGATTCCCAGTTTACTCAGCCTCTCCCGATAGCTCAGACCTTTGACTCCTGGCAGCATCTTTGTAAATTTTCTCTGCACCTCTTCCAACTTGGCAACATCTTTCCTATAACATGGTGCCCAGGCCTGAACACAGTAAACACACCAACATCTTATATAACTGCTGCAAGAGCTCCCAACTTCTATACCTTATTTAATGAAATAGTTAGAAAGCAACCTAGGTTAATATTTACACTGCATATCTTGATCCAGGAAAGAGTTTGTGACTCATGAGTTTTCATGGCTAGTGAGTTTACTATTTGAATGCTTGGGACTTACAAACTCAAAAGATATCTCATTATCAAGTGCGACCATGTTGGTGTAACGGTATAGTTGGTGCCTTACAGCGCTTGCAGCGCCGGAGACCCAGGTTTGATTCCGACTACTGGTGCTATCTGTACAGAGTTTGTACGTTTCCCCCCCTTGACCGCGTGGGTTTTCTCCGAGATCTTCAGATTTCTCCCACACTCCAAAGATGTACAGGTATGTAGGTTAATTGGCTTAGTGTGTGTGTAAATTGTCCCTAGTGTGTGTAGGATAGTGTTAATGTCGGTGTGGACTCGATGGGCCAAAGGGCCTGTTTCCATGCTGTATCATTAAAGAAAAAAACAAAAAATAATGTAGACACAAAATGCTTGAGTAACTCAACGAGACAGGCAGCATCTCTGGATAGAAGGAATGGGTGATGTTTCGGGTTGAGACATTTCTTCAGTCTCGATCTGAAACATCACCCAAATTCCTTCTGTCTGGAGATGTTGCCTGTCCCACTGAGTTACTCTTGCATTTTATGTCTATCTTCGGTTTAAACCAGCACCTGCAGTTCCTACCTACTCATTAACAGTGTATGTCTGCTCCAGACATCATGCCATTGTTTCCATTTTAATAAACGTTACTGTGCAGCAATGTATAGAGTTACTTTGAAATTCACTCCAGTACTAATTGCAGTGGAGACTTTGAAGATAAAGTAAAAGTTTAAGCTCTGAAAGCTGCCTGAGAGATAGCATATTGGTCTAAATATAGAACTGGCATACAGCCACGGCCAACAGCATTGAATCTGCGTACTGCTTTGGTACAGTCAGGAACAGTTCTTTCTCCATTAAAGCTTCAATTCATCAGGGAACACCTCAAATGAATTATATTATACATTATCTTAATAGATTGAATTTTGACCACAATATATCATATTCCAGCATGTAATATTATTATATAGAGCAACTGCATTTGACCGATAATGAACATTTTTTATATTGCTAACGATGATGTAATGAGCCACCTATGTTATTATTTGCAATCTTCAGTGAGAAATGAGGATTTGCATCGATAAAGTAACTACACATTCATTTAGTGCTGTGTGATTTAGTCGAGATTACATAATTCCTTGTCCACACTTAGGTAATAGAGGCTATCAAATGTTGTTAATGCCAAATACTGAGGTAGGGCAGCACAGTGCTCAGTGGTAGAGTTACTGCCTTACAGCGTCAGAGACCCGGGTTCAAGCCTGATTATAGTATGTTAGTATGGAGTTTGTACGTTCTCCCTGTGACCACGTGGGTTTACCCCAGGTATTCCAGTTTCATCCCACACTCCAAAGACGTACAGTATCTCATAACAACGGAAATTCAATGAATATGGGAAATATATTTACTTTGATCTGAAGCTAACAGCACTTGCAACACACAGTATGGCTTTCAATACGATTTGTTTCATAAAAGAGGTTAGCAACACACATGTGAGTCTGAAGTAGGGACCCGAAACATCGCCAATCTCATCCCTCCACAATGCTGCCTGACCCGTTGAGTTACTCCAGCACTTTGGGTTTTATGCAAGTGACACATTTGCTACTTTATAAATAAATCTAACAGAAGTCTGACAGAAATCTCTAAACTTAAATAAAGTAAACTAAACTAAACTAAACTTAACTAAACTAAACTAAGTAATCTGGCAAAAACAAGAAGTGATGAATAAATGGCCCAAACCTATATGATTTCTATTTTATGTTTTAAATATAATTAGCAGTACTTGAACTCAAGAACCAGAGAACATAGGTTTAAGGTGAGGGGGGGGGGGGGGGGGGGGGGGGAGATTTAATAGGAACCTGAGGGGTAACATTTTCACACAAAACGTGGTGGGTGTATGGAAGAAGGTGCCGGAGGAGGCAGTTGAAGCAGGTACAACCACAACATTTAAGAAACATTTAGATAGGTACATGGATAGGACAGATTTCGAGGGATATGGGCCAAACGCAGGCCTAATGTAGATGGGACATGTTGGTCAGCATGGGCAAGTTGGGCATAAGGTCCAATTTCCATGCTGTCTGACTCTATGACTGTCTACCTTATCTATGCTTCTCATAATTTTATACAGTTCTATCAGGTCAGCCCACAGCCAATCCAAGTTTTAGAAAGTTGTCCAAAATTTAGATCCAAGTTAAAGTCATGAACCGCCTGAGTGGTGGAATCCCATGGAAGGTGTTTCCAGGCACAGAATGCTTCTTACCCAGAGGCCACTTGATTAGGTATTCAGCAAAAGGACCAGAGGTGAATTATTTAAAAAAAAGAAGATACACAGAGTGCTGGAGTAACTCAGCGCGTCAGGCAGCATCCCTGTAGAACATGAATAAGTGATGTTTCAGGTCAGGACCATTATTCAGACTGATTTAATTATTTAACATGCTCAGCTAAAGAACCAGAGCTAGTCATAATGTGAAGATGCTGGTTTACACTGAAGATAGACACAAAATGCTGGAGTAACTCAGTGGGTCAAGCAGCATCTCTGGAGCAAAGGAATTTTGTAAAGTTATGGGGTCGAGTCTGAAGAAGGGTCTCGACCTGAAACATTCCTTTTCTCCAGAGATGCTGCCTGACCCGCTGAGATACTCCAGCATTTTGTGTCTATCTTAGGAGGAGATCATAACTCGCACTTCCTCAATCTCCAGTTTGTTCGGATTTGCCACTCGCTCCCTGAACAAACGACAAAAACAGATTTGATTGTAAACTGCAAAAGGAAATTGGATAAACACCCAAAGGAGAAAATAATTGGATATTTGTGGGGGAAGAGTGTGCATTACTGTTTGAAATATCAGGGAAGGCGCATGGGACTGAATCATCTCCGTCTCTCCGACATATCATTCTCTGATACAATGCACATCCCAGCACATCCCATGTGGCCATCAGTAGCTGTAAAACGAGATGACCTGAATCATGATCCCATATTATTGGGTTTTTGACTTTGCGCGATCAATCAATCTGGACTGATCTAACATATACTCCGTATTCTGCTTTCATATTCATCGATTTTATTCCTCTACAGGAATCAGTGTAGTGTGGCTAAATGCACCGTCTATTCACCTTCGAAGGAAATTCACAGTTAACCACACACCACTGTATAACACAATAAACAATTTTAACAGTTTGGAAGAGTTAACCAGTAGATGTTAGCGAATTAATTCTTCTTGGAGGTAAGTATGAGGGATGGCGCAGTGGCGCAGCAGTAGAGTGGCTGCCTCACAGCACCAGAGACCCGGGTTCGATCCTGTCTACGGGTGCTGTCTGTAAGGTGTTTGTACGTTCCCCCTGTGACCGTGTGGGTTTTCTCTGGGTGCTCCGGTTTCCTCTCGCATTCTATAAACAGCAGGTTTGTAGGTTAACTGCCTTCTGTACATTGGTGTGTAGGAAGGGATTGCATAGAACTAGAGTATGGGTGGTCATCGGCAACTTAGTGAGCCGAAGGGCCTGTTTCTACGTGGAATCTCTAAACTAAACTAAGAATCAATCACATTTCATCAAGCATGACAAAGCCAGATTTTCTTATGCAGGAAATTTGGTGCAAAAACTATTTACGTAACCAATAAAATTGAATGATGTCCTATTTTCTATCCTATGTGACAATGAAACGCTCTTGACTCTTGACTAAAGGGCCTGTCCCACTTGGGCGACCTAATTGGCGAGTTTAGGAGAGTTGGAAAAAATGTCATGTTGAAGACCTCCTTCCACTGTGTAGAAGACCTCCTTCGACCTCCTTCGACTATGTTGAAGACTAGCTACGACTAACTTCGGGAAAATTGGACACCGAATGGTGGAGTGTAAAGCCGACCTCCTTCGATCTCCTTCGACCTCTCTTTGACCTCCCTTCGACTATGTTGAAGACTATCTATGACTACCTTCGATACCCTCGATTACCTGTGGCTAACATGCCGACCTACTATGACCTACTACGACTAAACCTACGAGTAAAAAAATATATATTTTTTCCATGGCGACCTTTTTTTATTCGCAGGCATTTTTCAACATGTTGAAAAATACGCCGCGACCTAGCTGAGGCCTCGAGTACATGGGGACTACTCTCGAGCATGAAGGAGAGTTACAAAGACCTCCTACGACCTCGTGTCGACCATGCCGCTGGTATGAGTCGAGGGCAAACGCGCCAGAACTCACGGATTAGGTCGCCCAAGTGGGACAGCCCCTTTACTTTTCCATATTTAGGACCTTCAGGAACAACCAATAGTTATCCACAGAAACACCATTTCTGACTGCAATGTGATTTGGTGTTTTTATAAACACATACAGTCATAGTCATACAGCAGGGAAAGAGGCCCTTCAGCCCAACTCATCCATGTCAACTGAGATGCCTCATCTAAGCTCGTCTCATTTGCCTGCATTTGGCCAATTTCTCTTTAATTTTTTGCCATCTATGTATCTGTCCAAGTGTCTTTTAAATGCTGTTATATTATCTGTCTCAACTACAATCAATGCTGGTAGAGTTGCTGCCTCATAGCACCACAGACCCGGGTTCAATCCTGACCTCAGGTGCTGTCTTTGTGGAGTTTGCACGCTCTCCCTTTGACCATGTGGGTTTCCTCCCACATCCCTAAGATGGGCGGGTTTGTAGATTGATTGGTCCTCTGTAAATTGCCCCTAGTGTGTTGGAAGTGGGTGAGTAGGTGGGATAACATTGAACAAGCGTGAATGGGTGATCAACCCATTGACTCGGTGGGCTGAAAGGCCTGTTTCTTCCTGTGCCTTGAAACTAAACTAACTGCCCTGCATTTTTCTGCTCATGCGAACATTAAGATTGATAATTGGTTTAACTTCTCATTCAACAGAAAGTAAGCAAGAGTTTCCCAAGGTCCCATGGTCATCCCCAACAACTCTCACCAACTTCTGCAGTTACGTAATGGAAAGCATTTTATCAGGATGCATCACAGCCTGGTTTGGGAACAGCTCCATCCCAGACCACAAGGCCACCAGCATAATCAAGGATGAGACTCCCTCTTCTCCCGTCTCCCATCAGGCGAGGTACAGAAGTGGGAAAACGCACACCTCCAGATTCAGGGACAGTTTTTTCCCAGCTGAATCCGGCAGCTGAACCATCCTATCAAAAATCAGAGAGCGGTCCTTCGCACCCATCTCCTAATTGGAGACCCTCAGACTATCTTTAATTGGCCTTTGCAAGGCCACCAGCATAATCAAGGACCAGTCTCATCCCAGTCACTCTCTATTCTCCCCTCTCCCGTCAGGCAAGAAGTACAAAAATGTGAAAACACATACCTCCAGATACAGGTACAGTACTGGACTTTGTCTTGCACCAAACATTATTCTCTTTATCCTGCATCTGTACAATGTGGACGTCTCGATTGTACTCATGTATAGGCTTTCCGCTGACTAGACAGCACACAGTTGAAAAAGCTTTTCACTGTATCTCGGTACATGTAACAATAAACTAAATTAAACTAAATTTAACTGATACTAACTTTTAAGTTCAGGTTAATTTAGTCTCTCAAATTTAAATTCCCCCGCTTGTGTGGGGGTTTAAAACATGCCTCCACATCTCTGAGTACTAATCCATTGTTTTATTCAGACACACGAGAGTTCAGATGCTGGAATATGGAGCAAAAAGTAAACTGCTGTAGGAAGAATGTAGAAACAAGGAACTGAGTAGCGGAGTAACTTAATGGGTCAGGCAGCATCTCGGGAGAACGTGACATTTCAGGTCGGGACCCTTCTTCAGGGCTATTCAGCGGGTCATGTAGAATCTGTGAAAAGGGGTGATCAACTTTTCAGGTTAAGATCCTGCATGAGATGCTGCTGGACCGACTGAGTTCCTCCAGTCTTGTTCTATCCACCAAAACTGAAAAATGTTAGCTGGTTCTGTACACCCCCATATAGAAATAGCCAGTATGTATAATGAAGCTAGTTTATCATGATTTAATCATCAATCTTATTAGCAAATAATAGCATATCGATTTCAATGCTCTCTCTATCACTTTTTCATAATCACAGGTATTTTTTTTTTCAAATGATAGAAATTATATTTTTGATCTAATACCCAAAATTACTTTCAAAACAAATTTTGTTTCTTAAGTTGAATTGATTTCTCGAATATTGAGCTTTGTATCTCTTTGAGAACCCTAATCTGATGCATTTTTTCCCCATCCCAACTCTCTTGAATTACATTCTGTGCTGATTCCAGACAATGGTTCAATGGTTCATCATTGTCATTGTCACCTGTGCCCTGCACAGTGAAATCCTTATTGGAGACCCTCAGCGGTTTCCCCTACAGGCCACGGCCTGTTATTATACCTGCCCTCCTATCTGTTATTATTTCAATCTTCATCTGAATTCTCATGGTTTGTAGAAAGTAATGGGCCTGTCCCACTGTACATAGAAACATAGAAACATAGAAATTAGGTGCAGGAGTAGGCCATTCGGCCCTTCGAGCCTGCACCGCCATTCAATATGATCATGGCTGATCATCCAACTCAGTATCCCGTACCTGCCTTCTCTCCATACCCTCTGATCCCCTTAGCCACAAGGGCCACATCTAACTCCCTCTTAAATATAGCCAATGAACTGGCCTCGACTACCCTCTGTGGCAGAGAGTTCCAGAGATTCACCACTCTCTGTGTGAAAAAAGTTCTTCTCATCCCGGTTTTATAGGATTTCCCCCTTATCCTTAAGCTGTGACCCCTTGTCCTGGTAACGAGGTAATGATAACGAGGTCCTGTACGAGGTAATTCAAGAGTTCTCCCGAGTTTTCCCCTGAGTCGAACTCGGAGAATGTCCGTGGCGGGTCCGTAGGAGTTCGTGGATGTCTCGTAGCGGCTCGTACGAGTAAAAAGTAACAATTTCTTTCATCACGAGTATTTTTTCACTCGTGGACATTTTTCACAGTGTTGAAAAAAGGTCACGAGTTTACCAGATTTCCAGAGTACCTACCGTTACTCGTATGAGCCGCCACAGGACATTCACGAACTCCTACGGACCCGCTACGGACATTCTCCGAGTTCGAATCAGGGGAAAACTCGGGAGAATGATTTACCTCGTACAGTGGGACAGGCCCTAAAAGCAACAGGATCTAGAGTGATCCAGGGCACCTGGATCAGGTCATGGGTTCGATCCTGACCTCAGATGCTGTCTCTGGGTAACGTTTGAATGTTCTCCCTGTGATTGCATGCATTTTCTCCGGTGCTCCAGTTTACTTCTACATCCCAAAGACGTGCAGGTTTGTAAGTTAATTGGCCCTTCTGTAAATTGCCTTCAGTGTGTGGGGAATGGATGAGAAAGTGGGATAACATAGAACTAGTGTAAACGGGTGATCAAATGTGGGCAGGGACTCCATGGGTGGAAGGGCCTGTTTCCATGCAGTTTCTCTAAAGTAAACCATTGAATATTTCCTACCATAAGGGCAAAAATAATCAAACTGCAATATGTTTAAGGATAGAGCATGGAAATAGGCCCTTCAGCCCAGCTCTCTTTACCTAGGTATGTTACAAAACTTACCTTCAGCGGCGCTGCAGTTCCGTCATTGGCCGTGTACGCGACTTTGGCGCCTTTGAGGAGGGGGTCGGGATTAAAATGCCGTTTTCTCCTGCTTGTCCGAGCTATATTTTCTCGGGCTTCGACCTGATGCTGAAAATTCGTTCCGACTGCCGTTCTCGGAATTAAAAAAGAAACGCAGGACAATTTCAGCACTGGAGTAAAATAAAAAGTGACTACTAACGTCGTCAACGCAGGCAACCAGACGGATTTCACGGGGAGGACATTGGCAAATGGGGAGGACATTGGCAAACATCACAAGTATGTCTTATAATGGGGCCAAGAAATGCAGGCACCATGATCGGGACGGGAGGCAGCTCCTTGAGCACTCTGAGTGTAAATTGGTTTTAGCATTTGCGGCCATATCCCCCATTTTATGGTGTGAATCCCAACAGTTGGGCACTCATCCATGTAAAGGGCTTGCACTACAGACAGATAGACAGAGTAAGTAGTAATGTCAATCAGCATGACCTCCTGATATTCATAACAAGAGGAGTTGAGTATAGGAGCAAAGAGGTCCTTCTGCAGTTGTACAGGGCCCAAGTGAGACCACACCTGGAGTATTGTGTGCAGTTTTGGTCTCCAAATTTGAGGAAGGACATTCTTGCTATTGAAGGAGTGCAGCGTATGTTCACCAGGTTAATTCCCGGGATGGCAGGACTGTCATATGTGGATAGAATGGAGCGCCTGGGCTTGTATGCACTGGAATTTAGAAGGATGAGAGTGGATCTTATTGAAACATGTAAGATTATTCAGGGCGTACACGCTAGAGGCAGGAAATATGTTCCTAATATTGGGGAGTCCAGAACCCGGGGCCACAGTTTAAGAATAAGGGGTAAGCCAGTTAGAACGGAGATGAGAAAAAACGTTTTCACACAGAGAGTTGTGAGTCTGTGGAATTATCTGCCTCAGAGGGTGGTGGAGGCCGGTTCTCTGGATGCTCTCAAGAGAGAGTTAGATAGAGCTCTTAAAGATAGCAGAGTCAGGGAATATGGGGAGAAGGCAGGAACGGGGTACTGATTGTGGATGATCAGCCATGATCACATTGAATGGCGGTGCTGGCTCTTGCACACATTGTCTATTGTCTATTATTCTGGGCACATTAAAATTGGACGACAATGATACAAGCGAGGAGGCAGATATGATTGTGGCGTTTACTAGAATTTTGGATAGGCATAGACAGAGGAGATCAGTTTGTGTAGGAAAGAACTGCAGATGCTGCTTTAAATCGAAGGTAGACACAAAATGCTGGAGTAACTCAGCGGGTCAGGCAGCATCTCTGGAGAGAAAGAATGGGTGACGTTTCATGTCGAAGTCCTTCTTCAGACTGATGTCAGGAGAGTGGGCAGGACAGAGATAGAATGTAGTCGGAGACAGTAAGACTAGTGGGAGAATTGGGAAGGTGGAGGGGATAGAGGGAAAGCAAGAGTTATCTGAAGTTAGAGAAGTCAATGTTCATACCGCTGGGGTGTAAACTACCCAAGCAAAATATGAGGTGCTGTTCCTCCAATTTGCGCTGGGCCTCACTCTGACAATGGAGGAGGCCCAGGACAGAGAGGTCAGATTGGGAATGGGAGGGGGAGTTGGTGCTGAGCCACCGGGAGATCAGGTAGGTTAAGACGGCCTTAGGTTAAGATGGCCTGCGCTTGGTGTCGCCGATATGGAGAAGTTGACACCTGGAACAGTAGATGAGGTTGGAGGAGATGCAAGTGAACCTCTGTCTCACCTGGAAAGACTGTTTGGGTCCTTGGATGGAGTCGAGGGGGGAGGTAAAGGGACAGGTGTTGCATCTCCTGCGGTTGCAAGGGAAAGTACCCGGGGAGGGGTGGTTTGGGTGGGAAGGGATGAGTTGGCCAGGGAGTTTCGGAGGTAACGGACTCTGCGGAAAGCAGAAAGGGTTGGAGATGGGAAGATGTGGCCAGTAGTGGGATCCCGTTGGAGGTGGCAAAAATGTCGGAGGATTATATGCTGTATGCAACAGCTGATGGGGTGGAATGTGAGGACAAGGGGGACTCTGTCCTTGTTACGAATGGGTAGCAAGAGCAGAGCTGCAAGATATCGAGGAGACCCTAGTGAGAGCCTCATCTATAATGGAAGATGGGAACCCCCGTTTCCTAAAGAATGAGGACATTTCCAATGCCCTGGTATGGAACACCTCATCCTGGGCGCAGGTGCGGCGTAGAAGGAAGAATTGGGAGTAGGGAATAGAGTCTTTACAGGAAGCAGGGTGGGAAGAAGTGTAGTCAAGATAGCTATGGGAGTCAGTAGGTTTGTAGTAGGTCGGTCAATAGTCTGTTTCCTGTGATGATGAATCTAGAAACGGTAGAAAGATGTCGGAGATGTTCCAAGTGGATTTGAGTGCAGGATGGAAATTATTGGTGAAGTTGATGGTGCTACCTCCTGCACCCATGCAGAACTCACTGACTTCATCAACTATACCACTAATTTCCATCCTGCACTTAAATTCACTTGGACTATCTCTGACATCAGTCTGAAGAAGGGTCTCGACCTGAAAGACCGCTCATTCCTTCTCTCCAGAGATGCTGCCTGACCCGCTGAGTTACTCCAGCATTTTGTGTCTACCAATGGGCAGAAGTGCCTGCTTCCATGATGTTGTATCTCTAAACTAAACTAAACTAAACTCATATCCTAAAATATTCTCCTTCTAGATCATTAACAATGTTTCATCATCTATTCTGAAGAAACGAGGAGATATTAATGTTTCAGAACCGATCCACTGATGTGTGAAAGAAAAGCAAAATTCTCAGTAAATGTTGTTTCTGATGTTCCTCACTTTGGGTACACATTTTAAAGTTGTGTTTCACAGGGAAGTAAGGATACTGAAGACGATTCTTGTCATCACCTTACCTTGTATCTCTGTAAAGGTTTGGGTCTGAATTTTAATTAGTCGCAGTCTGCCAAAGTGAATTTAAAATAGTATTTAAAGCCATTTATGTCATGCTTTTCTGGAATTCTTTACTTCAGAGCAATCTTTGAAGTTTCTTTGGCGTGTAAGAAATCAGACTTGTGTCTGAGAATCACAACTGGAATTAAAGTTTTATTTTTTATTTTGAATTCTGTATTTACAAAACTGTTTTGCTGCTGCAAGTAAGAATTTAATTGTTTTGTTTCGTTACACATGACACATAAAACACTCTTGACTTAATCTTCTCTAAATGTGGCCCAGCTTCCATATGGCATGGTGGTAGATTTTAATGCCTTCTTCTTCTTCTTGCATTTGAGGCCGCAGCAGGGTGTGCAGCAGGGTGACGCCATCCGGTTCGACATCCGGTTCGACATCCGTAGGTGCCCGTCCTAAAAAGGGCACATGCTCCGGGTTGGCGCCAAGCTGCGGCGCTGCTGCTGTCCCTGTTTGGTGTTTTTCGCCTGACTGAGGTCAGTTGACAGGGTTCACCACGGGGAGGTCGACAACATGAGGCCCATTAGCTGCCTTACAGTGTAAGAAACACGAGTTCGATCCTGACTACGGGAGCTGTCTGTACAGAGTATGTATGTTCTCCCTGTAACCTGTGCATTTTCTTAGGGTGCTCTTGTTCCCTCCCACACTCCCAGACAGTTTTGTAGGATAATTGGTTTTGGTAAAAAAACATCGTAAATTGTCCCAATATGTAGGATAGTGCTAGTTTATAGGATCACTGGTGAAGGGCCTGTTTCCATGCTGTATCTCTAAACTAAACTAAATTAAACTAAACACCCATTCGCACTAGTTATCCCACGGCACACAAGAGGGCAATTTGCAGCATTTAATTAACCTACAAACCTGCACATCTTTAGAATGTGGATGAAACCAGAGTACCCGGCGTAAACCCTTGTGGTCCAGGCGAGAACGTGCAAACTCCACACAGATAACACCCGTAGTCAGAATTGAAACTGGGTCTCTAGCGCTGTGAGACAGCAGCGCTGCCATTCAATAAGTCGCTGGACAATAAGTCAATAAGCCGCACTATTGTTTAAATCCTTCACAATCCAATTTAAGCCACTTGAACAATATTCACAAGGAACTCTATAATTACAGATATGATTTGATGTCTCATTTTGCAGGCCAAACATTTGATCATAGTGTGAAAAGAAAAGGATAATTTCCAGGTTTTGTATTGTGTATTCAAACTGTGCTGATTATAAGGAGAACACGACACATCATGCAGTGTGCATGCGTTTTTGGAATGGCAATAATTTATAATTTAAACTCGCAATTTGAAGTGTTTTTCATAATCATGTATTGAATTAAAAAATGTACACGACAGCGAAAGGCTCTGAGCTCCACATTCCAGCTTTAATCTCAAGCAACCGAACACAGCATTAAAGAGGAGACACACAGAGCTGGTTGGACAAAGGCTAGAGATGAAATAAAAGGGGAGAGACAAAAGGACTTTTCTCCGGGTTCTCTGATTTCCTCCCACACTCCAAAGACATACAGGTTAATTGGCTTTGATAAAAAATTATAAATTGCTCCTAGTGTGTAGGATAGTGCTAGTGTATGGCATGATAGATGGTCAGCGCGGACGTTTGGGCCGAAGGTCCTGTTTCTGCGCTGTATCTCTAAAGTCTAAAGATGAAGAGTTGCGCATTGTGGATCAAGCTCTACAATCCCCCCTCTCCTTACTCCCTAAATGTCCCCCTTTCTTCTTCCCCCCCTCAACCCCCTGTGCCCCCTCTGACATTCCTATTTCCCCCCCTCCCCCCCCCCCACCACTCCACCTCTTTCACGTACATTCCTTCCTCTGGCTTCGCAGTTCGCTACTCCTCAATCCTTTTGTTTCACACCTTGTGCCTTTTCATCTCTGGCCTTTGTCCAACCATTTGCCTATCAAAATCCCCTTCACCCGTGTTCACCAATTATCTCCCCCTCCTGTCTTCTAGCTTTCTCTCCCTCCCCCCCCCCACTGCCGCCCCCCTGCCACCCCTACCCATCCCGACATTCAGCCTGAGGAAGGGTCCTTGATCCAAAACTTTACCTACTTGTAAGGTGGCACAGCGGTAGAGTTGCTGCCTTACATCGCCAGGGACCCAGGTTTGATCCTGACTACAGGTGCTGTCTGTACGGAGTTTGCACGTTCTCCCTGTGAGCACATGGGTTTTCTCCAGGTGCTCCGGTTTTCTCCCACATTCCCAAGATGTGCCAGTCTCTATGTTAATTGGCTTCTGTAAATTGTAAATTGTTCCTCATGTGTAGGATGCCAAACTGATATAACATACTACTAGTGTAAGGGTGATCGTTGGTCAGCACAAACTCGACGGTCCAAAAGGCCTGTTTCTATGCTGTATTTCTAAACTAAACTAAAGTAAAGTAAAGTATCCATGTTCTCCAGGGGCGCTACCTGACCCACTGAGTTACTCCAGCACTGTCTTTTACACTGCATTAAGGTTGTTATTACATGCCTTCCAACGGACATTATCACCCACCCCTCGTCGAAGCTCCTGGACTCTGATCACTACATAAAGCATTAGTAGTAGTTACTTCATTGCCACTTGTACCTAGATAGCCTGGAATTATTTGTTTTATACACAATGCAGTAAAATCCTACTCTTAAAAAAAAGCCTTAAAGTGCTGGAGTAACTCAGCAGGTCAAGACCCTTCTTTAGACTTCCACAAAATCAGACCATGCATACTGTAAGCACCATCATAGATAATTAAAAAAGAGTGCAACCATTGTAGTGTAAAAAAATAGTAGATTTCTTCAGAGGCCGCACACAAAGATTCGCCACGTTTCCAAAACCATCTTGTCCCTTTCAAGTTTCAAGTTCTTAAAAATATCAAGCCTAGTGCTGAATTTATCACAGCTGCTCGATGTTGAGCTTTGCTTTCAATTTAGTTTAGTTTAGTTTAGTTCAGAGATACAGCGCGTAACAGGCCCTATGGCCCATTGAGTTTACGTTGACTAGTGATCCCTGAACACCAGCACTATCCTACACACACACTAGGGTTAATTAACAATATTTTTTAACCAAAGCCAAATTAACACCGGAGTATGGTAGGAAACCGGAGCACCTGGAGAAAACCCATGCAGAGAACATACAAATTCATTACAGACACCACTCGTAGTCAGGAGTGAAGCAGGGTCTCTGGCGCTGAAAGGCAGCAATACCATCCCAGGGTGTGTGAGATAAAAATCTCCACTCTCGGCACCATATACAATTTCAAGATCATGATTAGGATTTTCACTCTGTCCAGTATTGTGATCAGGCTAAACGGTATGGGAGACTAATTCAAAACCTACAGAGTATGCTAGTTTCCTAAAACCAGCATGGGCAGCACAGTGGTGTAGCTGGTAGAGAAGCTGTTTCACAGGGCCAGAGGCCTGGGTTCAATCCTGACCTCGGGTGCTGCCCGAGGACTAGTGTGAGCGGCATGGACTCGGTGGGCTGGGCTTGTTTCCATGCTCTGTCTGTCTCCCATAGAGTCATACAGCATGGAAACAGGTCCTTCAGCCCAACTTGCCCACACCGCCCAACATGTCCCAGCTACACTAATCCCACTTGCCTGCATTTGACACATATCCCTCTAAACCTGTACTATCCATGTACTTGTCTAATTGTTTCTTAAACGTTGCAATGGTACCTGCCTCAGCAACCTCATCTGGAAGCTCGTTCCATACACCCACCACCCAATGTGTGAAAACGTTACCTCTCAGATTCCTATAAAATCTTTCCTCCTTTACCTTAAACCTATGCCCTCAGGTTCTCAATTCCCCCTCCCTGGGCAAGTGACTCTGTGCATCTACCTGATCTATTACTCTCGTGATTTTATACACCTCTATAAGATCACCCCTCAACCTCCTGTGGTCCAAGGAATGATCCCAGCCTGCTCAACCTGCATCTATAGCTCAGACCCTTGAGTCCTCGCAACATAAATGTAAATCTTTGCACCCTTTCCAGCTTGACAACATCTGTCCTATAACACGGTGCCCAGAATTGAACACAATACTCTAAATGTGGCCTCACCATCTTATATAACTGCAACATGACCTCCCAACCTCTATATTCAATACACTTGACTGATGAAGGCCGATGTGCCAAAAGCAATCAATCAAACAGTCAATTAATTAATCAATTATTTATTTATTTAGTGGTTACATTTCCTGACACCAGTATGAACATTGATGATCCAACTCGTTAGCCTGTAGAATCAAGGAACTACAGGCACTGGTATACAACAAGAAGACAGGAGTGGTGGAGAACTAAGCTGCTCAGACAGAATCTCTAATCTTTAATTGGACAGAACTGGACTTTATCTTGCACTAAACGGTATTCTCTTTATCCTGTATCAGTAGCCTGTGGACGGCTCGATTGTAAATCTGTACAGTCTTTCCGCTGACAACAAAAACTTTTCACTGTACCTCTGTGCATGTGACAATAATAATAATAAACTGAACTCGAGCAGCAGTTCTCTGGACTACTAAGAAATTCCAGCATTCCCTGATTTTATTTCGGATTTTCAGCGCCTGTAATTATATTTTTGGTCGAAACGGGGGCATTATCTCCGAGCGTCTGCATTGATCAGGGGTTCCCAACCTTTTTCGTCCCGTTTACCCCTGGCAACTTTAATAGCACATAACAAGTTATTTTACTTATTTATGAACAACTAATGATGAACAGATGTTGTAGACAAAAATGCTGGAAAACCTCAGCGGGTGAGGCAGCAGCTATGGAGCAAAGTTTCGGTGACGTTTTGGGTCGAGACCCTTCTTCAGACTGAAGTGGAGGTGGGGGGGAAGAAGAAAGGAAGAGGCGGAGACAGTGGGCTGTGGGGGAGGGGAAGGAGGGAGAAAGCAAGGACTACCTGAAATTGGAGAAGTCAATGTTCATACCGCTGGGGAGTAAACTGCCCAATCGAAATATGAGATGCTGCTCCTCCAATTAGTGGTAGGACTCACTCTGGCCATGGAGGAGGCCCAGGACAGAAAGGTTGGATTCAGAATGGGAGGGGAAGTTGAAGTGCTGGGCCGCTGGTAGATCAGGTTGGTTCGTGGAGGTGTTGGGCGAAGCGATCGCCAAGTCTGAAGGAGGGTCTCGACCCAAAACGTCACCTATTCCTTCGCGGCATATATGCTGCCTCACCCACTGAGTTTCTCCAGCATTTTTGTCTACCTTCGATTTTTCCAGCATCTGCAGTTCTTTCTTAACCAGATACTGGTATGCCAGAACCAAACACAGTCAGCCAATGAGAAAAAATATGTACAAATCCAGAATCATCAAATTTACCCCCTGGGTAGGCGAAATTTACACCCTGGGGGTAAATGTACCCCAGGTTGGGAACCTTGACTTACATGAAGGGACAAAGTGCATTGCATTCAAGTCCATTGATGAATTCATGGAATATATATGAGATGGTTTTCTCAATCGATACGTTGAGAAACTAATTAAGGGGAATGCTATTTTAGAACTGGGTATTATTTAATGAGAAAGAGATCATTTATCATCTGGTTGCAAAGGGGCCTTTGGGAAAACATGTCCACAATATGAAGGCAAATAATATTGAGTTTGAACGAAACGTTTGAAATGGGAGTCTTAAATCTAAACACAGATTACTACAGAGATATGGATTGATTGGTTTATGTTGATCGGGAAGGTATATTAAAATGGATCAATATGGACAGGCAATAACTTAAATGTGTGATCTATATAATTTGTACAAAAAACCTTTAAGAAACGAAAACACAGAAGGAAAAGTGGTCCATCTGTGGCTGACAGAAGAAGATAGTTATAGTATTAAGTCTAAGGAAGAGTGTCTTAAAGTTTCCAGAAATAATGTTAAGACTTGGACCATTTTAAACTCCACTAGTGGGAGAGTCTAGAACTGGAGGGCACAGCCTCAGAATAAAAGGACCTTTAGAAAGGAATGAGGAATTTATTTGGCCAGATGGTGGTGAATCTATGGAATTCATTGCCACAGACGGCTGTGAAGACCATTGAGTGTTTTTAAGGCAGAGATTGGCATTTTCCACACACACAAACCTCCACATACATAGGGCCAGTGTTACAACTTACTGGAGCCAATTAACCTACAAGCCTGCATGTCTATAGAGTGTGGGAGGAAACTGGAGCATCTGGAGAAAACCCATGCGATCTCAGGGAGGACGTACAAACTCCATACAAAACAGCAGCCATAATCAGGATGGAACCCAGGTCATTAGTTCATAAGTTATAGGAGCAGAATTAGGCAATTTGGTTCATCAAGTCTACTCTGCCATTCAACCATGGCTGATCTATTTTTCCCTCTCATCCCCATTCTCCTGCCTTCTCCCCATAACTCCGGACACCCGCACTAAACAAGAATCTGTCAATCTCCTCCTTAAAAATATCCATTGACTTGGCCTCCACAGCCGTCTGTGGCAATGAATTCCACAAATTCACCACTCTCTGACAAAATAAATTCCTCCTCATCTCCTTTCTATAGGTAGGTCCTTTTATTCTGTGGCTATGGCCTCTGGTCTAAGACTCCCACTTCTGGAAACATCCTCTCCACATCAACTCCATCCAGGCTTTTTACTGTTTGTAACAATAAAGTTATCTCATAATATTAAAGTGAGCAGTTAAACCAAAGTCATTAAATCTTCTCCTTTACTTGAAAACAAAACATTAAAGCATTTATATTGTTGCTGAGTGTATCAAGTACAAATGTGTCAATCGCATCTGTTCAAGAGAAGTCACTGCAGGAGTTTACTTTGGCATTTTGAAGATTATTTCTACCGTGCTTAATGTTATTCTGAAAAGTAAACTAAGGGAATGACATTCATAGTAATTTTCACTATGATTCTCTGCAGATGAATCCGTTTTTTAAATGTGTGTTTAGTCTATTTTAGTGTAGTCGCTGCCTCAAAAAGGCTGGCAGCATCATTAAAGACCCACACCATCCTGGCCACACACTCATCTCCCTGCTACCTTCAGGTAGAGGGTACAGGAGCCTGAAGACTGCAACGACCAGGTTCAGGAATAGCTACTTCCCCACAGCCATCAGGTTATAAAACTTGGCTCGGACAAAACTGAACATTAATAACCCATTATCTGTTATTTGCACTTTATCAGTTTATTTATTCATGTGTGTATATATTTATACAATGGTATATGGACACACTGATCTGTTCTGTAGTCATGCCTACTATGTTCTGTTGTGCTGAAGCAAAGCAAGAATTTCATTGTACTATCAGGGACACATGACAATAAACTCTCTTGAATCTAGTTTAGAGATACAGCGCAGAAACAGGCCCTTTGTCCCACCGAGTCCATGCTGACTAGAGATCCCCATGCACTAAGACTATCCTACACTCACTATGGGCAATTTACAATTATACCAAGCCGATTAGCCTACTATCTGTATCTCTTTGGAGTGTGGGAGGAAACCGGACCTCCCGGAGAAAACCCATGCAGGTCTTGAAGAGAACTTAAAAACTCCGTACAGGCAGCACTGGTAATCATGATCGAACCTGGATCGCTGACGCTGTAAGCAGCAACTCTAACACTGCGCCACTGTGCCACCTTTTGATTTTGTTATGATTTTGCTGAGGATTTCTGAATACTATTGACTTCTCAATAGGCCTGCCGCTTCCTTTAACACCCCTTTCTCCTCGGTATTGTGGCTTCAGATGAAGCCCGTGGATTGCCCAGCTTTCTAATCAACTGATCAGTCTGAAGAAGGGTCCCGACCTGAAACGTCATCTATCCATGCTCTCCGGATATGCTGCCTGGCCCAATAAGTTACTCCAGCACTATGTGTCCTTTTTCCAATCAGCATGTTACCTTACCCTACTTCACTCTCAAAGGCAGAGCTTCCAACTCTCACGCATTGAGCGTGAGACTCACACATTTCACCCAATTCTCACGCTCTCACGCTGATCACAGAATTTCTCACACTCTGTCGTGAGAAATTCTGTGATCAACGAGGATTTCAAAACTAATATCAGCCCAGAAAACCCATTATTTCCTTCAGTTAAATATTGGGAAAGTAGCACTATTGTCATTTGCCAACCAACTATTATGTTTGTTTACCTCACTGACTATTTCGAACCCCCCCCCCCCCCCCCCCCAATTCCTTTGACAGGTTGAATAGAAATGTCCCCAATCTCATTATTTTATTAATTGAACACGTAGATGAACATCCTCAAGGAGTGTAATCAGATGGAAACTGATTTAGATGCGATCTTTAAGAGCTTGTTCAAAGAAGGGGCATATTTTAAAGGAGCGACACAGATACTTGCAGAGGAATGTGTGAGGAGGTTATTATTTGTCTTTAGTTTTAGCTTGAACCAGGACATCTGAAGATTCAAAGTTTAATATAGTAATTGTGCTGATACTGACTCCAACCAACCAGGTAATGTATATCATCCACTCCGGAGGTTTTAATTTTCTGATGCCATTTAAACTTCACTTGGATTTCAATCACTTCAATGTAAAAGTCCCAGCTGAGAGGAAGACAGCAAAATACTGAAAATATTGGGAGTGAAAATGACTTTAGGACAGTTTGTTAGGAAAATGAAGGAAATGGTAACAGAATACTTATACAGCTGAGTGAGTATAATTTTATGGGTGAGATGATGACTTCTTTGACAATGTAACTAGCATGTTAGATAACAAGGAAGCCAATGGATGTAGCAAATTTTGTTATACAAAATTTGGTCCATGAAGTGCCCCATAAAAGATTACCGCATTAGATAAGCACCTGTGGACTTGAACGTAATAGGTTGTCCAGGGGGTCAGATATGGGGCTTTATGTGTGGACCAGATATATTGTCAGTGCAGAGGGGCTAGGAGCAAGGCCAAGTGTGCATCCAGAGTCAAAGTCTGGAATACCAGGTGTGGGACAATGGGAGTGCTCAGCACTGGGAACCTAAGCAGGTAAGCAGCTATGATTAGGGTAGAATAGGGGGGCAGGTGTAAGGCTGGACTCAGGGTCAGGAATTAGAGAAGGTATGCAACTGGAGTCAGGGTCAGGAGTAGTTCCTGGTGTGCAGTGAGACTCAGGTTGGTCAACATGGGCCAAGTGCTTGATTATAATCTGATTTCAGATTATCTGTTGATCAGAGCCTGGCTCTACTGTGGAATGTAATTAGGAATGTAATTTAGCCTAAATTTATTCATAGCTAATCCAGTTTAAAGCATAAATATTGCATTCAAGTGTAAGTTGAAAGACTCGCTACAGTATGCACCAGATTGCACCTCCCTCCCCCCCCCTCACTCCCCCCCCCCCCCCCCCCCCCCCCCCCGGTCGCTACACTCCCTCAGGCTTGGTCTCTCGCAATTTCTCACTCCCAACTCTCACCCATCGGGTCCGGTGACCCGCGCCACTCCACCCCCCTCCAGCAACCCACAGCCGTCGCCTTACCTGGAACCTGGACTCTGCACTGGGCCTGGAGCCTCCACGCTGCTCACTCCCACTCTCCTGGGTTTAACTCCACTGGGTCCTAGTGCCCGTCTGCCCAGCCTTGCTAACCTCAATGGCTGTTCCACTGACTCTCCCCCATCCCCCTCCAAACATGTCACCCCCGCTCTTCCCCACCCACATTACAGCCCTCTCACCCCCCACCCCCTGACCACCCACCACCCCTCCAACACCCACACCCCCCCATCCCTACACATCGCCCTGTCCCCAGTCCACCCACCTGCCTTCCTCTGGCCCCAACTCCCATCCCTGCCGGGTGTTCACCATCCCCCCCGACCTCCCCCTCTCCCACACTGAACGGTCTGTCCTCAGCAGAGGTCTTACCTTTGTCCCCCTCCGTCCCCATCTCAATGAGTTCCGCGCCCACCATGACTTGGAGCGCTTCTACCTTCGCCTCCGCCTCACAGCGCACTTCCATGGGAAGGAGTCCTCGACCCCCAATGATGACCCTTTTCCCCGTCTCCAACGCACCCCCTCCTCATGGAACCCCTCTCGTAAAGTCCCGGCTCTGGAACTCTTTATCCAGAACTGCCGCCGCGACGTCAACCGCCTCAACTTCTCCACTCCCCTGTTTCACTCTAATCTTTCCCCCTCTGAACGCACTGCCATTGAATCACTCCACAAAAACCCAGATTGGGTCATCAAACCAGCCGACAAAGGAGGTGCCGTGGTAGTCTGGCGCGTCGATCTCTACAAAGCTGAGGCCACGCGCCAACTCTCGGACACCTCCTCCTACTTACCCATGGACCATGACCCCACTGACGAGCACCAGGCCACCATATCTAGCACCATCACCGACTTCATCAATTCCCACGCCCTGCCCGACCAAGCTTCCAACCTCATCGTTCCCCAGCCCCGCACGGCCCGTTTTTACCTTCTCCCCAAAATCCACAAACCCGGCTCTCCCGGCAGACCCATTGTCTCTGCGTGTTCGTGCCCCACCGAACTCATCTCCACATACCTTGACTCCATACTATCCCCCTTGGTCAAATCCCTTCCCACCTATGTTCTAGACACCTCAGACACTCTCCGCCGCCTCCGCGCATTCCACTCTCTAGGCCCTCACCCCCTCATCTTCACCATGGATGTCCAGTCACTCTACACCTCCATCCCCCACCAGAATGGCCTCAAAACCCTCTGGTTCTTCCTCGACCAGAGGAGCAACCTATACCCAGCCACTGACACCCTCCTCCGCCTAGCGGAGCTGGTCCTCACCCTCAACAACTTTACGTTTGACTGCTCCCTATTTCCTCCAAACACAAGGCGTAGCTATGGGCACACGCATGGGCCCCAGCTACGCCTGCCTCTTTGTCGGGTACGTTGAACAATCCTTGTTCAATACGTACCAGGGCCCCATCCCCGACCTCTACCTCCGTTACATTGACGACTGCTTTGGGGCCACCTCCTGCACCCACACACAACTGACTGACTTCATCCACTTCACCACCAACTTCCATCTGGCACTCCAATACACCTGGACCATTTCCGACACTTCCCTACCATTCCTTGACCTCACCATCTCCATCGCAGGGGACAGACTTCTGACCGACATACACTACAAACCAACTGACTCACATGGCTATCTGGACTACACGTCTTCCCACCCTGCCCCCTGTAAAGGCTCCATCCCCCACTCCCCATTCCTCCGCCTATGCCGCATCTGCTCCCAGGATGAGACGTTCCACACCAGGGCATCGGAAATGTCCTCGTTCTTCAGGGAACGGGGATTCCCCTCCGCCACCATAGATGAGGCTCGCACCAGGGTCTCATCCATACCCCGCAACACTGCTCTCTCTCCCCATCCCCGCACTCGCAACAAGGGCAGAGTCCCCCTAGTCCTCACCTTTCACTCCACCAGCCAGCAAATACAACAAATCATCCTCCACCATTTCCGCCACCTCCAACGTGACCCCACCACTCGCCACATCTTCCCATCTCCCCCTATGTCTGCCTTCCACAAAGACCACTCCCTCCGCAACTCCCTTGTCAATTCTTCCCTTCCCTCCCTTACCACCCCCTCCCCGGGCACTTTCCGTTGCAACCGCAAGAAATGCAACACCTGTCCCTTCACCTCCCCCCTCGACTCCATTCAAGGACCCAAGCAGTCGTTCCAGGTGCGACAAAGGTTCACCTGCATCTCCTCCAACCTCATCTACTGCATCCACTGCTCTAGATGTCAGCTGATTTACATCGGGGAGACTAAGCGGAGGTTGGGCGATCGTTTCGCCGAACACCTCCGCTCAGTCCGCAATAACCTACCTGAACTCCCGGTGGCTCAGCACTTCAACTCCCCCTCCCATTCCCAATCCGACCTCTCTGTCCTGGGTCTCCTCCATTGCCAGAGTGAGCAACACCGGAAATTGGAGGAACAGTACCTCATATTCCGCCTGGGTTGCTTGCGTCCGGTTGGCATGAACGTTGAATTCTCCCAGTTTTGCTTGCCCTTGCTGTCTCCTCCCCTTCCTTAACCCTCGAGCTGTCTCCTCCCATCCCCCCGCCCTCGGGCTCCTCCTCCTCCCTTTTTCCTTCCTTCTCCCCCCCACCCCCCATCAGTCTGAAGAAGGGTTTCGGCCCGAAACGTCGCCTATTTCCTTCGCTCCATAGATGCTGCTGCACCCGCTGAGTTTCTCCAGCATTTTTGTGTACCTTCTCACCCAATGTTGGCAGCACTGCTCGTAGGTGAAGCATTGACTGAGTTTAAAACACACAATGTTCATGTGCACATAACTCCATGCTGAAGAAGAGACCCGACCCAAAACGTCACCAATGCATGTCCTGCAGAAATTTTTTTTAATAAATTAAAATATACCTTAAACACAATGCCAAGTTAAACTGATCTGATCTGCCTGCACATGATCCACATCCCTCCATTCCATGCAAAAGAAATTTGAATAAATAAAAAACAAAAAAATTGCAAACAGCATGATACCAAATTAAATGAATCTCAGTCTGAAGAAGGGTGTTGACCCGAAACGTCACCTAATCCTTTTTTCTAGAGATGCCACCTGACCCACTGAGTTACTCCAGCATTTTGTGTCTATTTTGGTGTAAACCAGCATCTGCAGTTCCTTCCTACGCAAACTGATCTCCTCTGCCTATGCCTATGCCTATCCAAATGTCTAGTAAACGCCACAATCATATCTGCCTCCACCACCACCCCTGGCAGCGCATTCCAGGCACATTTCCTTTAAAAATTGCCCCTCTCACCTTGGAGTTGAATGGTAGTGTTTCAATTTGAACTATTTCACAAACAACAAACATCATTGAATAGAAGATAGACACAAAATGCTGGAGTAACTCAGTGGGACAGGCAGCATCACTGGAGAGAAGGAATGGATGGCGTTTCGGGTCGAGACCTTTCATTGAATATCTGCTTAACAAAAACTATGTTAATTAGGACTGACTACACTTGCCATAGGTAATACTGTGCTGTAGTTCAGCTATGGAACTAATACCTTATCTACACTCATGAATAATAGCTGAATGAGCAGAAAAAGAAAGTGGAAGATATGGATCCTGCCTTTAACCGTAAACCATGCAAATACATTCTATTTCAAATAAAGCCAGGCAGCATCCCTGGAGAGCATAGATAGGCGATGTTTCCAGGGGTGGCATGGTGTGGTGCAGAGGGAGAGTTGCTGCCTTACACCACTAGAGACTCGGGTTCGATCCTGACTGCGGGTGCTGACTGTATGTGGTGTGTACGTTCTTCCTGTGTCTGCGGAGGTTTTCTCCGGATGCTCCGGTATCCTCCCACACACCAAAGACTCCAAAGAGGTTGGTAGGTTAATTGGCTTTGGTAAAAATTGTAAATTGTCCCTAGTGTGTAGGATATTGTATAGGGTGATCACTGGCCAGCGTGGACTCGGAGGGCCAAGGGTCTGTTTCAAAGCTGCATCTCTAAAGTCAAAGATCTAAAGAATCAGGACCATTCTTCTAACAGGTTCAGTTTTGGACACCTGCTATAGGAAGTTGCACCTGTCATCAAGCTGGAAAGGATGCAGAGAAGATTCATGAGGATGTTGCCGGGACTCGAGGAGCTCAGTTATAGGGAGGGGTACAGACAAGGATTTTATTCCTTGGAGCGCAGGAGGGTGAAGGATGATCTTAGAGAGGTGTATAAAATCATGAGGGGAATCGATAGAGTGAGTGCTCTATCGATTCAAGGGCAGTGGAATCAATAAACCAAAGAACGTAGGTTTAAGTTCAAGTTCAAGTTCACGTTTATTGTACATGCACCGATTAAGCCGTACAGTGATATTTGAGTTACCATACAGCCATACAAAGTGAAAAAACAAAAATACACACAGCACATAAAATAAAGTTTAACATAGACATCCAGCACAGTGGAATCAACATTCCTCACTGTGATGGAAGGCAATAAAGTTCAGACATCTCCTCATTGTTCACGTCTAGTCGGGGCCTTGAACCCTCCGCAATTGCCGATGCTGACGGTCCGCTGTTCAAGCCCTCTCTTTGGGATGATTGAAACTCCTGCGTCAGGATAGATCGGAAGATTCTGCGGCATGGAGCACCCGAGTCGGCTTTTACTTACCAGATACCGCTGCTTCAAAGTCCACAGGCCCCGCGGTCAGAGCACCTACACTGGTGATCCACGGCAAAGGATCCCAGGCACCGTGTTGGTAAGTCCGCGCCGCACCCGCGGCGTGAAGCTCCGGGCCGGACTCCAGGAAAGGCCCCACCACTCCATGATGTTAGGCCGCAGGGGGTGACTGAGATGCAACACGGAGAAAAATCGCATCTCCCTCGAGGTAAGTGTAAGTTTTCCCCGATCACCCCCCCAACCCCCACATAAGACATACTAAGAAACAATAAAACAAACAATCAAAACATATTTAAAATAATAGAAACAGAGAAGTAGATGAACAGACTGCTGGCAAGGCAGCCACAGAGGTGGCGCCACCCGATGGTGAGAGAGGGAAAATATTTAAATAGCAAGCCAAGGCGCAATGTTTTCATTCAGATGGTGGTGGGTATATGGAATGAGCTGTCAGAGGAGGTAGTTGAGACTATGGACTGTAAGACCATTTAAAAGTCATTTGGAAAGGTACAGAGAGAAGAAAAGGTATAGGGGCCAAATGTAGGCAAATGGGACTATCTTAGATGGGGTATCACGTAGGCATGGATGAGTTGGGCCAAAGGGCCTGTTTCCATGCTGTATGACTATGACTTTGACCATTAACAATGTGGCATGTTTTGCATCCTGCTTTCTCATCCACTCTATTTGTTAATCCTGGCCAGATTGGAGAGGGCAGGACTTTAAAATGGGGTAAAAGTTTCAGGGCTGCTGGGAGATTTGGTCAATTTGGAATTGCTCTCTGCAGAACTGGGACAATCTGTGGAGTGGTGCCTGTTTGTCTAGAGCCTAGATACAAGCTGCAAGAAAAGAATAAGAACATCTGCAGACCCGGTCTATTAGGTGCAAAATGCAGAGAATGGATTGGGTGGCTGCAAACCAGACATACACCTTGTAAATAATTGTAAATAATGTTGCAGAGTTCTACTTTGCCCAGTGTTGATTGGATGAGGTATTGAGCCTTGTCTGGGTTTCTTGCAGATTACGGTAAATGTTGCTATGTTGGCTTCCTTGAGAAGCCCTGTTTGAAAACAATGTATTAACTGCTGTATTATTGGGTTAGGGAAATATCTGTTATGTATGGGGTTAATTGATATCTGTAATTGGATTGTAAGGAGACCATCCCCATGTGGTTCGCCCATCGAGGTCCCGTGACCTATAAAAGTCCGCTGCCACGAGGTCCCGCGTCGATCTTCTGGGAGAACGCTTGGGACTGCGTGCCCTTCTGGAGTGTCTCTGTTTGAGCGAGGCCTAGAGGGCTTGAACAGGCAGATACGAGGATCGAACCCGCGGTGGTTAGGTACAGTGGTGGGAACTGTGATTGTGTTTTGTTAAAATAAAGATTAGTTGATCAAGTGCTTGATTCCGTGGTTTTTGACTGAAACAACTGGGGGGAAGCTTAGAACGAGCAATTTACATATTCAATGATAATGGTTGTCTGCACAGCAAGTCCTGCATGCCTTCATTTCCAATAATTATTTTCTTTGCACGGCCTCCATTTTTTATCTTAATTTAGATGATTTTATCAAAACCCAGGTGAACTTGGCACACCAGACATTGAATCATTGTGGAGCACAGCTGTGAATATACTTTGAACATAATTCATTTATTATTCAGCTAGTGAAAATTGAAAAACTAAAAGCTTTTCCAACCACAAGTAACCACAGGAGACCAATGTTATCAGATTTTCCACTTGGAAGATGGGGACAGCATTAGCAGATGCAATCCATATACAGGCTGCTCAGAAGAAGGGTCCTGACCCGAAACGTCACATATCCATGTTCTCCAGAGATGCTGCCTTTCCCACTGAGTTACCCCAGCACTTTGTGTCCTTTTGTGTAAACCAGCATCTGCAGTTCCTTGTTTCTACATTTTGACTGCTCTCTAGATTAGTTTAGAAATACAGCATGGAGACAGGCCCTTCGGCCCACCATGTTCGCACCAACTAGCGATCACCGAACAGTAGTTCTATCCTACACAGAAGGACCAATTTACAGCAGCCAATTAACTTACAAACCTACATGTCTTTGGAATGTGGGAGGAAACTGGAGCACCCGGAGAAAACCCACGTAGTCACTGGGAGAACGTACCAACTCCATACAGACAGATCCCGAGGTCAGGATTGAACCTGGGTCTCTGGCGCTATAAGGCAGTAACTCTATCGCTGCGCCACTGTGCCACTCTCCTTGATCCTTGCCTATTGACTTGGACTGGTCATGCAATTACATCGTGGAACCGTACAAGGTATGTTTATCTATCAGTTCCTCATCCCGATGATAAACCTCTTTACGTTAAGAACGGCTTGCATTGATCTAATATATAGCGAGCTACTGCAGGGATTAACATTTAAATGATATTTGTTCTACAGCATTTAGTGTAGCTGGGAAAGAAATCAAACAATTAGAGTGTTGTGTTCAATTCTGATCACCATGTTATAGATATTGTAGACTGTTGCTGAGCTGTACTGTTATATGTTCTATGTCTGCTTCTTCAATCCCCCATACTCTGACTCCAAGCCAGCAACCTGGATATAGAAACATAGAAATATAGAAAAATAGAAAAATGGGTGCAGGAGTACCTTTTAGCTATTTGGCCCTTCAAGCCAGCACCACCATTCAATTTGATCATGGCTGATCATTTAAAATCAGTAACCCGTTCCTGCTTTTTCCCCATATCCCTTGATCCTTTATCCCTAAGAGCTAAATCTAACTCTCTCTTGAAAATATCCAGCTAATTGCCCTCCACTGCCTTCTGTGTCAAAGAATTCCACAGATTCACAACTCTTTGGGTGAAAACATGTTTCCTCATCTCAGTCCTAAATGGCCTACCTCTTATTCTTAAATGGTGACCCCTGGTTCTGGACTCGCCCAACATCGGGATCATTTTTCCTGCATCTAGCCTGTCCAATCGTTCAAACATCTTATATGTTTCTATAAATTCCCTCTCATCCTTCTAAATTCCAGTGAACACAAGCCCATTCGACCCATTCTTTCATCATATGTCAGTCACGCCATCCCGGGAATTAACCTGGTTAACCAACGCTGCACTCCCTCAATAGCAAAAATTTCCTTCCTCAAATTAGGTGACCAAAATTGCACACAATACTCCAGGTGCGATCTCACCAGGGCCCAGTACAACTTCAGTGGGACCTCCTTGCTCCTAAATTCAAATCCTCTTGCAATGAAGGCCAACATGCCATTAGCTTTCTTCACTGCCTGCTGTACCTTCATGCTTACTTTCAGTGCCTGATGTACAAGCACACCCAGGTCTCGTTGCACCTCCCCTTCTCCTAATCTGATACCATTCAGATAATAATCTGCCTTCCTGTTCTTGCCGACAAAGTGGATAACCTCACATTTATCCACATTATACTGCGTCTGTCATGCATCTGCCCACTCACCCAATCTAGCCAAATTACCCTGCGGCCTCATAGCATCCTCATCGCAGCTCATACTGCCACCCAGCTTTGTGTCATCCACAAACTTGGAGATGTTACATTTAATTCCCTTATCTAAATCGTTAATATATATTGTAAACAACTGGGATCCCAGCACTGAGCCTTTAGGCACCTTACTGGTCACTACCTGCCATTCTGAAAAGGACCCATTAATTCCTACTCTTTGCTTCCTGTCTGCCAACCAGTTCTATATCCATGTCAATACCCTACCCCAATACCATGTGATCTAATTTTGCACACTAATCTCTTGTGTGGGACCTTGTCCAAGGCTTTTTGAAAGTCCAGATACACCACATCCACTGTTTCTCTCTTATCCAATCTACTTGTTACATCCTCAAAAAATTCCAGAAGATTAGTCAAGCATGATTTCCCCTTCATAAATCCATGCTGACTTTGACCGATCCTGTCGCTGCTTTCTCAATTGCATTTCTCAATGCAGAGAGTTGTGAACGCAGCCCAGACCATCACACAAACCAACCTCCCTTCCCTTGACTCTATCTACACTTCATGTTGCCTTGGCAAGGCCACCAGCAAAGTCAAGGACCAGTCTCACCCCCAGTCAGTCCCTCCTCCCATCTCCCATCTGGTAAGAGGTAGTGTGAAAACACACACCTCCAGATTCAGGGACAGTTTCTTCCCAGCTGTTATCAGGCAACTGAAAAATCCTATCAACAAGTAGACAGCGGTCCTATTAGCTAGCTCATTGGAGATTCTCGGATAATCTTTATTCAAACTTTATTGGACTTTATCTTGCACTAAATGTTATTCCCTTTATCATGTATCTGTACACTGTGGACTGCTTGATTGCAATCATGTTTAGTCTTTCTGCTGACTGGTTGCACGCAACATAAGCTCATCACTGTACCTCGGTACATGTGAAATAAATTAAACTAAACTAAACTAATTACTTCATCGAAGAATAAGGTAAATGGTGAGATTATCACTAATCATAAACTGAATTACCATACAATCCAGGTCAATTCACTTCTTAGAAACTAATTTAACCAATGCTACCCAGGAATCTACATGAGTATTTTTTATAAATTCCAACTCTTAAAATCTTTAAACAATCTTATTAATGATAGACACAAGATGCTGGAGTAACTCAGGAGATCAGGCACCATCTCTGGATCATAAGATCATAAGTGATAGGAGTAGAATTAGGCAATTCGGCCCATCAAGTCTACTCCGACATTCAATCATGGATGATCTATCTCTCCCTACTAACCCCATTCTCCTGCCTTCTCCCCATAACAATTGATATCCGTACTAATCAACAATCTATCCATCTCTGCCATAAATATATCCACTGACTTTGCCGCCACAGCATTCTGTGGCAAAAAATTCCACAGATTCATCAGCCTCTGACAATATAAATCCTCATCTCCTTTCCAAAAGAACGTTGTTTAATTCTGAGGCTATGACCTCCAACACTAGTGGAAAAATTCTCTCCACATCCACTCTATCCAAGCCTTTCACTATTCTGTATGTTTCAATGAGGAACCCCCCTCATTCTTCTAAACTCCAGCGAGTACAGGCCCAGTGCCGTCAAACGCTCAAAATATATGTTAACCTACTCGTTCCTGGGATCATTCTTATAAACCTCCTCTGGACCCTCTCCAGAGCCAGCACATCCTTCCTCAGATATGGTGCCCAAAACTGTTTACAATATTCCAAATGCTACCAGCGCCTTATAGAGCCGCTGAAATAAATGCCAGCATTGCGTTTGCTTTCTTTACTACCGATTCGACTTGAGATTAACTTTTTGGGAATCCTGCACCAGCATTCCCAAGTCCCTTTGCACCTCCGATTGCGGGACTCTCTCCTGATTTACAAAATAATCTACGCCTTTATTCCTACTACCAAAATGCATTACTCCACAATTTACTACATTATATTCCATCTGCTACTTCTCTGCCCACTTTCCCAACCTGTCCAAGTCCTTCTGCAGAGTCCCTGCTTTCTTTACACTACCTGCCCCTCCACCTATTTTTGTATAATCCGCAAACTTGGCCTCAAAGCCGCCAATCCCCTCATCCAAATCATTAATGTACAACGTGAAGAGCAGCTGACACAGCACCGGCACCTAGGTAAGGAATAGGTGATGTTTCGGGTCGAAACCCTTCTTCAGTCTGAGAGTCAGGAGGGACACTAGAGGTATGAAAAGTTTCAGAACAAATCAGAGCCGACACCAATGACCAAGGAAAGGTGGAGCCCACAATGGTCGATTGTTGGCAGTGGAAGAGGTGATAGCAAAAGGATATTTGGATGTGAACAGTGGAATACCTGCATGACTAGGGTGGGACAGGGGTGGGGCGAGAGAGGGGATGCAGGGGTTACTTGAAATTAAAGAAATCATATTCATACCACTGGGTTGTAAGGTGCCCAAGGAAAATATGAGGTGTTGTTCCTCCAGTTTGCATGCGGTCTCACCCTGACAGTGGAGGACGCCCAGGACAGAAAAGTCAGTGAGTGTAGATTAACCCTTATTAATCCATGCCATTTATAATCTCCACTACACATATATGTAAGCCACCCATTACATGGTATTATGGTACTACACAGCTTTACACTGACAAGGTCAGCCAGCTCTCACACAAGCCATGCCGAGCTGGATATGAAAGGCTGGCAGTTTAAATGTTCCAGATTACTTATGGAATAAAGATTGATCTTTCACTATGTGTACTGTCGTGGATCATTCACAAACAGTGAGGGAATGAGATGCGGAGTTAAAGTGTTTAGCAACCAGGAGATTGGGTAGGCCAAGACCGACTGAGCGTTGGTGTTCAGCAAAAAAATAGTCCAGTCTACGCTTGGTTTCGCCGATAGATAGGAGTCCACACCTAAAACTGCGGATAAAGTAGATGAGGTTGGAGAAGGTGCAAGGACTGTCGGGATTACTGGATGGAGGTGAGGGAGGAGGTATAAGGACAAGGGTTGCATCTCTGGCATTGATATTATTTTTCCCAAGAGTTATTGGTGGTTTATTTGCTTTTGCTGGTAACCTATTTGACATTTCAACATTGTTACGCAACTGGATTTACGTTAGATTGTAAGGAAATCATATATTTTGGCTCCAAACTTTGCAGATGGGTTTAAAGAAAGCTCTTTTTTTGCAGAAGAAATGTATGTATCGTATCCAGTTGTTGGATTTTTATTAAATCCCTATCTTGCAGGATAACAAAGTTCATCTACTTCAAGTTCCCTGTCATCTTTACAAATGCAGCTGTCTTGAAATTTGGAATTAAAGTTATGGCAACTGTGCATTGATTGACATAATTGACTGTAATATTGTGTTTCTCACAATCATTTCAAAATATTATCAATAGAGAAATCTTACTTGTTTATTGACAGTAAAATGTAATTGATACACTGAATCTTTGTGACGCCATTTGAAGAATTAATATCACGGCATGTCTTATCCAAAGCAACATATGAGTCAAAGATAGACAACCTACAAAAAAATACTATTCACTATTTTATTAATTAATAGTTTAGGTAATCTGGGTAATCTGACCTGCATATTTAAATTCCCAATGCAGTGGCAAAGTGGTAGAGTTGCTGCCTTCCAGTGCCAGAGACTCGGATACGATCCTGACTCTCGGCGTTGTCTGTACAGAGTTTGTACGTTCTCATGTTCATAAATTCATAAGTTAATAAATTCATAAATTATAGGAACAGAATTAGGCCATTCAGCCCCTTGAGTCTACTCTGCCATTCAATCATGGCTGATCTATGTTTCCCACCCAATCCCATTCTTCTGCCTTCTCCCCATAATCCCTGACATCTTGTGACCACATGTGTTTCCTCCAGATGCTCCGGTTTCCTCCCACACTACAAAGACGTGCAGGTTTGTAGGTTAATTGGCTTTGGTAAAATTGTAAATTGTCCCTAGTGTGTACAATAGTGTTAGAGTATGGGGTAATTTCACTTCGGAGTCACGTGAGTGACTACGTGAAGAACCCCGCCAGGATGCATGCGTGTCATATCGCTACACGCATTGCAACGAGTCACAGCAGGGGGAACGACGTTCCCCTTAGCGGCACAATTTGAAAGCCGGGAACAGCAGGTAAGGAGACTCTGCGTTCCTTCCACTTACCTTACAGGTGGAGACATGGACCAGATCCACGAAGGCTGCGGAAAAACTGGCGGGGGAGAACCGCGGAGTTGCGGGCAGCCAGCAGCAGCAGCCAACGGCACGCCAATCTCCCGTAATGGGAACAGCTGTGCCCGACTTCGCTCCCGCACCGGCCACGGCCGGGCGGTAGAGCGAAGCAAAAAATGAACAGAGTCGTTGACTCCGATGAGTCCGACTCTGAATAGCCGCGAGCGGCCAATGCCCGTGAGAATTGGGGCCGGTTGGAGCGGCTTCAGGAGCAGCCGCGAGCGGCCAGTGCCCGAGAGCATTGGAGCCGGTTGGAGCGGCTGGGAGCGGGGAACAAGAGCAGCCGCGACGGCCAGTGCCCGTGAGCATTGGAGCCGGTTGGAGCGGCTGCAGGAACTGGAGCAGGAGCGACTTCAGGAGCAGCCAGGACGGCAAGTGCCCGTGAGCATTGGAGCCGGTTGGAGCGGCTACAGGAACTGGAGCAGCCGCGAGTGGCCAGTGCCCGAGAGCATTAGAGCCAGTTGGAGCGGCTATTGGAGCAAGTACTCCAAAGTGACAGGCTCCGGGAGATGGAGACTAGTCACAGTGGGCAGCTAGTAAGTCCTACAGCAGTACCTCTTGTAGGGCTGCACAGTGTTTCTCCCTCATCAGAGGGGAGTACAGGGGGTCAATTCTGGGCTGACCCTGAAGAGGGGTGCAGAACATACCCCTAGTGCACATGGGGTGCAAGAAAACCTATTGGATATGGTGTCCCAGTTTATTCAACCCAACCAAACTGGCCAAAACCTGGATCCTAAAATAGCTGCAAGTATCAACTACTTGTCATTCAACCAGCTATAAGGACAGGCATTATTGGACACCACAGCAAGACACTTACCACCAGGGAACTGCAAAACACTGAATGTTCCCAGTGTCAACCAGTGTATTTGAAAACATGTCGGAGCCTCAATCAGAGCCAGGGACTTGAAACTACAGAAAGTTCAGAAAGTCCTAACGTGGGAATTACGGTTTCGCCCGCACAATAAACAAAAAAGACATGACACAAGATCACCAGGATGCACTGGCTTTATTTTGCAACTACCAATACGAGTAAACAGCATTAGGAAGAAGTGCCATCCAACCGGCTTTAGACCCTAATTTGCAGGCCTATGCAAACCTGGAACCTCCAAACCACCAATATTTCTATTTGGAGGCAATTTATCAAAACAGATAAAAGAACTTGACGAAGAGGGTAAAACCCTGGGGCTCATTAAAGCAACGTCTAAAAACTACTTCGGCCAGAAAAAGCACCCCTATGCACCACCAGTCGGCTAAGACAAACTGGTGAAAGCTCAAAGGCCAGGAACACTCAACATCGGTCTTTTTAGGCCATGGCCCAGACCGGCTTTCCTGGGGAATGCGCTAACCCTCAACACCGACCTAACTACAGATCCAGACACCTGCGCCTCAACGTCCACGGAGGATGCCGAAAAAGTAACAAACCTACCAATAGTAACCATGGAGGTAGGTGGGTCTGGTTCCTTACGAGGTTGGTGGGAGATTACAATTCTATCTGGATGCATGGAATAAATTAACTACCGACACTTATATTTTCAGAAGTATAGGGTTATACCATAGAATTTATACAAAAACATAATCCTCCAGTTCAGCATGTACCGAACCGAATGTTCATGCTTACACGCAAAGGAAAATCAAAAGCGCATGCTGAACTACAGTGGCCATATAATATAGGAGTAATGGAGGAAACCCAACACGTATCACAGGAATTCGTGTCCAAAATCTTTATCGTAAACAAGATGGTGGTTGCCGCTTCATCATAGATTTGACTACTTTGAATACTTTCGTACTATATATTCATTACTAGATGGAAACCTTTGTTACTGCTAAGCAATTGATTTCCTAGGTTACTACATGGCAAGCATCGTTTTAAAAGATGCTTACTATACAGTACCCATTAGAGGTGACCACAGATGTTATTTAACACAATGGATCATCTGGGGTTCACCCTTAACTCAGTTCACATGTCAGTGACTTTGCCGAAAGAAAAGGTTACAGCCTTAATGGAGGCTTGCAGCAAAATCATTGACATCACAAAACCATCCATCAGACTGGTAGCAAGAATAATTGGCATAACAGTGGCTGCGTTTCCAGCCACACAAATCGGACCTTTACATTATCAAAAATTACAGAGGGCTAAAATACAAGCACTCAAAAATTATGGTGGTCATTTTGACAGACCAATGAAGCTACCAACAGAGGCCATAATGGAACTAAAATGGTGGAAAGATAACATTAGGCATTGTTCCTATCCAAACATTATCAGCTACCCGTCTATTGAACTACAAACTGATGCCGGTGCACTTGGATAGGGTGCTACCATTTCCATCTCCAGCTGTGGGGGAGATGGAATGCACAGGAGGCATCATTATTACAAACACTGGGCATAAACTACCTGGGAATGTTAAGTGCATTCCATGGCCTTAAGTCATATTGTTCTGGGTTATATCACCAGTATGTTAGACTACAAATTGACGACACCACCGTGGTAGCATATATCAACCATATGGGTGGAAACAAATCGATATTATGTGACAATCTGGCCAACACAATTTGGCAATAGTGTATCCAGAGAGAGATATTTGGATATAGCTACCTACTTACCAGGTAAACTAAATTTAGTGGCAGACAACAGGTCACGCAAATTCAATGAAAACAGTGAATGGATGTTGGATAAAAATGTATTTGCTGAAATTACAGCATGGTATGGAACACCAGATATCGACCTATTTGCATCCAGGCTCACACCAGCTATCGAATTATGTTCATGGGAACCAGAACCTGGGGCAGTGGCAACAGATGCATTTTTGCTGCATTGGGGGATTGTTTATTTATGCATTCCCTCTTTCTGCCTCATCAGTCGGGTATTTAGGAATATACAGCAAGACTCCGCGTCTGGTATTTTGATAGTACCCGATTGGCCTACTCAACCATGGGTCCCGGTGATACTCGACATGGTATTAGAACCATGCATCACCATCCATCATAGACCTAATTTACTGGTTCATCCCGCAACAAGGGGAAGTTACCCATGTCATAATTATATAAACCTATTAATTTGTAGAGTTTGAAAGCACCTCTACTACACCTGGGACTGACGGACCGAACAGTGGATATTATTTCAGCGGCCCACAGACAGTCCACCAAAAAACAGTACTTGGTGTCATCAAGAAATGGGAAGTACTGTCACAACAATAAACATCACCCACAGATCTATGAACATCCCGTCTGTTCTGGAATTCCTGGCAAGCCTCCATTACGATGAGAGGCTCAGTCATAGTGCCATCAACTGCGCCAGAAGTGCTCTGTCAACATACCTGTGGCAAGGAACAGAGCGGCATTCTGTTGGGACACACCCTGGTAACCAAACTCATGAGGGGCATTTTAATGTTAATCCCCCAAGAACCAGGTACTCCCAAATATGGGATGTGAGCATTGTACTGACCATGTTAAGAAACTGGTCTCCAGCTACAGCTCTGTCCCTACAGAAACTGACTATGAAAACAGTCATGCTGATGGCCTTGGTCACGGCACAAAGGGTCCAGTCACTACAGAAACTAAGGCTGGACAACATGACTATTTCATCTGGAAATTTAACTTTTCACATCAATGAATTAGTCAAACAGAACAGACAGGGGTCAGCAGGCCTAAAAACAGAATTCAGGGCATACCCGACAGATGATCGTCTCTGTATTGTAACACACTTACTATTATATATGGAGTATACTAAGATCATCAGAGGGAAAGAAATGTCACTTTAATCAGCTACAAACAGCCACTCAAAACAGTGACAGTCCAGACCATCTCTAGATGGCTAAAACAGGTCCTAATAAGGCTGGAGTAGACACTAGCATTTTAAATCTCACTCCACCAGGGCTGCAGCTACATCGGCAGCTATGAAGTTGGATGTTCCTATGGACCAAATCCTCAAGACAGCAGGATGGTCAACGGAGAAAACTTTCCAACGATTTTATAACAAACCAGTCATTGAACCTGGAACATTTGCAGAAACAATTTTAAGTTCTGTAATATAATTTACCCCATAAATAGGGGCTATAATTTGGTGTTAATATATTTATTGTTGGGTTTTTCAATATCGTATTGATGTCTAATGATGTTAACACTATTCTCCCCATAATCAAGGCAGATGTGATGCATGGACTCGTTTCCACGGCATGAAATCACAGAGCTTTAAAATCTTCACGTAGTCACTCACGTGACTCCGAAGTAAAATAGTAAGATTAAACGAGAACTTACCAGTTTGAAGTTTGATCATTATTTTATGAGGAGTAACGTTGAGGGATTACGTGCCCTCCGCTCCCACCCTTGATCATATACTCAACTGGTATCTCTTCTCTAATCTTACTATGTTTAGTCATTACAGTTATCTGTGATTTCACACCACTGCTTTGAAGAATGACACGCATGCATCCTGGTGGGGTTCTTCACGTAATCCCTCAACGTTACTCCTCATAAAATAACGATCAAACTTCAAACTGGTAAGTTCTCGTTTAATCTTACTATTGCTTGTCGGTGTGGACCTGGTGGGCCAAAGGCCCTGTTTCTGTGCTGCATCCCTGGTCTAAATTCTAAACTACTATTTGTGAAGTTTTGGACATAAAACTACCTTCATTTATCATTGCCTTCATGGTTGAAAGAGTCAGAAACTAGGTGGCTGTCCTACTAACCTAATAAAAATGTTCACGTATTTCTTTTCAGCAAAGCAGGAAGTATATAATTTATGTAAGAAGCAACTGCAGATGCTGGTTTAAACCAAAGATAGACACAAAATGCTGGAGTAACTTAGCAGGGCAGGCAGCATCTTTGGAGAGAAGGAGAGGGTGACGTTTCGGGTCGAGACCCTTCAGATAATCTTGCATATGAAGATTACTCATTTAGTTTGAAGTACTAATATTAGGCATATAAATGTAAGGTCCATTGGTCATATGAAGAGAATCAGGCCATTCGGCCCATCGAGTCTACTCTGCCATTCAATTATGACTGATCTATCTTTCCCTCTCAATCTCATTCTCCTGCCTTCTGCCCTAACCTTTGACCCCATTTCTAATCAAGAATCTGTCAATCTCCACCTTAAAAATATCCATTGGCCTCCACAGCCGTCTGTGGCAATGAATTCCACAGATTCACCGCCCTCTGACTAAAGAAATTCCTCCATTCTCAGCTAATGAATGGTTGCAAAAATCACAGTGTGTTTCTTTACCAAGTCCTCTAAAATATAAATGCCAGCAGACAATTTTTCATATGACAACAAATCTGCATTTCAAGTCTGTTTTAATGTTCTTGGTACTGTTTTTGAACTTGTGTATCATTTTATTCAATCTGTGGAAATGTTAAAAGTAATTTATCTGTACTATTTTATGACGTAAAGAAGATTTTAATAGATACAGTGGTGAGTGTCCTACATATTTGCTCTGGGTGTTTGGCATAATTGGTGTAGCAGATTTATGAACTACAAGGTCGTTTGTGACTTTTGATGTTTTTATAAATCTTTATGCATTGAGCCGATAGTTCTAAGATACTGGCGCCTCCGAAAATAGGAATCAGTCGTGATCTTCCCTAAAATAGAAACCATAAATCAATTACTTAGAGTATTCTAAGACAGTTGAAGATTTCAAGAGGGAATTGATTTAGAAGTAATTTACACAGCATAATTATGTTTAATGTAATCTCATTTTCCATGTTTCTACAAGTTAAAAACATATTTAATTTATTATTCAATGAGATAGGAAAATGTAAAAAAACATTACACAAAAAGGTTTCAAGGTTTCAAGGTCAGTTTATTGTCAAATAGAGTCTGAAGAAGGGTCCCAACAAAATTTTAAATTATCCATTTTCTCCACAGATGCTGCCTGACCTGCTGAGTTACTACACCACTTTGTGTCTGTCTTTGGTAGAGACCACTATCTGCAGTTCCATTTTATTGCACAAAAATAGCCAATGTCTTATGATTAAAATTGGAATTTGGTAGTTAACATTGATCTGCTGTTCTGATGTAAGATGACTCGGATCAAGGCGGCATAGTTGTGCAGCGGTAGATTTGCTGCCTCACAGCGTCAGAGGCCTGGGTTTGATCATGACCTCGGGTGCTGTCTGTGCGTGGAGTTTGCACGTTCTCCTTGTGACCACGTGGGTTTTCTCCGGATGCTCTGGTGTCCTCCCACATCCCAAAGACGTGCGGGTATGTAGGTTAATTGGCCCTCTGTAAATTGCCCCTAGTGTGTAGGGGCTGGATGAGAAAGTGGGATGACATAAGAACTGGTGTGAACGGGTGATCCATGGTCACTGTGGACTCGGTGGACCGAGGGCCTGTTTCCATTCTATCAAAAAATCTATCTACCTTACTGTAAGTTATTGGGGCAAATCCTCCAAAATAATGGAAGAACTCGGAGAAGGACATGGATATTTTAAAAAGACAGATTTGCTGGCTGCAACAGAAAACCCCCCAATCCACAAAGAAAGAATCAGTTTCAAGTTTCAAACCTGTCTGGCCTGTGGACTTGCGGATAGTGTGGGCAGGAAAGGCTGAGACGGAGATAACGAGATTATCTTGGATACACAAAGGAAGGAACCAAGCCTCAGCAGGCGGTGGTAAACAGGCCAGCACAAGCACAATCACCATCTTGGATGGCCCATCCATCGAGACAATAGGAGCCCATCCAGGCGATGGGATAACGATCAGGCTGAGGGATCATGACATCAGCAAACCCCTTATCATCGGAAGCCTATTGTTCATGCCAGATCGAAACTGGGAATCATCAAAAGAACCCTTTTATCCAGAGGACCACCTGGGGGTTTCAAAGGAAGCTCAGGTACAAAAACAGGAGTCAAGCCAGAACTCGCTCTCTTTCTGCTCTCTGGACAGCTCGTGGGCCTGCATCGACCTAGCTGTGAGTATCCCGGTGACCTGGTGAAATTCCCGAAATAGGATAGAGGTTGAGAAAATAAAGAGAAAGGGGGGTAAAATTTAAAGAGAAAGGGGTGTAAAAGTAAAAGTTACACAACTTACTTAAAATTGTGTAAAGTAAGTTTTACGACGTGTCCGATAGTTTTCCGTCCATAGTCTTAGTTTAAAGCATAAGTTTAGCCACGTATTATGTAGTGTTGGTGAGATTCGATTTCTCATTGTTTAATACAGCCTGTAAATTTTAGACTTGCTTTGAGTCCATCTTGGTTTCTGTTTTCTCTCATCAGCACACTCTGGTCAATTCAACCTTTTTTTAAATCATATCCCACCATAATTCCGAGGTCTAGAACCTAGGGGAATCCCTTTTGTTGTATTCTCTCTCTTGGAAACCGCTCGAGTGGAGTGGTGGCCGTTTGACCCTCCGACAAGGGTGAGAATAACTCGGGCAGTTGGGCCCGAAGTGGAGTAAAGGGAAACGCAAAAACCCCTACAGAATGGCGACCATGGCAGGACCTCGGTGGTTTGGGATATGTGATTTGCCAGAGGGGGTGAGAGAACGTAGCAAGATGGAGGAGAGAATCTCCTCTTATCTGTTTAAAAAGGTCAATCTCACCAAACAATGGGTGATAGCATTGTTGACAGCACAGCAGCCTGCAGCAGCTGCTGCTCAATGGACGGAAAGCAAAGCGTATAATAAAGGGCAGGAAAAGGCAGTTTGGCTAGCGTGCCTATCACAGCAGGTAGCAAAAATGCAGAGACAGGTAGATAGACTGGAAGAGCAACTGAGAGAAGCTAGGGCCAGCGCTGAAGAAAGCGCTAGAGAAGGGGAAGGGCTATCTGAGGAATGCAGTAAAGCCAGGCAGTGTATCTTGCAGGCGAGGGAGTCCCACAGAAATGCCCAGGAATTCCTCCAATGCCAGGTGGTAGAGGCAAAGGAGAGGGAACGGAACTGCCCAGGAACTCCTGGCTCAGAGTACACAGAAGTGCAGGGAGCTGGAGGGAAAGTTCCAAGATATCCAAGCAGCATACAGGGTGGCCCGTAGCGAGCTAGGGGATAGTGATCACGGGCCTTGCCAGGCAAGGATAGCGCAGCTGGAGGAGACTCTGTCCAAGACTAGGGGACGGGTTCACCTGGTAGGACCAGGGGGGTCCCCCGGGGGCAGAGGGCTTCCCTCAGCAGATGATTCCCCAGGGGCAAAGGGGAATAGACCGCCTCCTGAGGCGCCGGGGATAGGTCCGGGTCGGCAGGTGGGGTTCGGGTTGTCCGGGGAGGGACAGGCCCAAGGAGGGGCGGGAGAGCACCCTCAGTTAGCGGCTTCCGCGCCATGTGTAGCACACCACGAGGTGGTGGGGTTACCGATCATGGTGGGAAAGCCGGGGGTAAATGGGCAACAGCCCCGAGTAGGGCAGATGTGCCCGGTACGGCAAAGGAAATATGGTCCCCCGGTAGGGCAGGCAGATAGGGGGCCCATAGAGAGTGATATCATCATTCCCCATGGGGCACATGTGCTGAGGGGGATGGTGGCTCTCTTTCCCGGGTTAACCAGGGCGGGATACCCGTCATTGCATTTTATGGAGGTGCAGCAGGCAGCCGACATAAACGATTGCGATGAGGTAGAACGGGTAAAGCTGCTACTGATGACCCTAGATTCATACCTATGCAAGGCGGTGACCTCCAGGGAAGGGGGAAGACCTGAAACATGGGTAGTGGCACAGACAGCGGTTCTGGAGGTCATGGGGTTGAATCAGGGTAGTCCTTTCACCAGGGTGGGGGAGACGAAGCAGCAGGTAGCTGAGTCCCCGGACATATTCGCAGACAGGCTGTGGGCAGTGTATGAGGGAGCGTGTGGGATGCCTTTAGGTAGGCAGAATTTAGATGAGAGAACAGCTCACTGGCTGAAGACTCTGGTGGCGAATTGCCTCCCGCGAGTTAGGGCAAAGGCCGAGCACTGGTTCGACCCGGCTGACCGAAACCTTAACGAGGCGGAGGTGATCAGGAAGCTCACCCTTGCATACCGCAATGGGGAGAGAAGTGAGGAGAAGCCCTTTAAGGGCAAGGTGCACGAAATAGTACCGGCACCCCCCAAAAGGAGGCAGTGGAAACAGGAAGGCAGCCAGACCTCTTCCGAGATGAGGCTGGTGCTATGGGTGTGGGAAGCCCGGGCACTACAAGAGGGAGTGCAGAAACCCAAGTAGAGCAGTGGGGGATAGGACCCCGGTAACAGTCGACCCAGCCCCGGAGAAGGGAGCGGCATTGCCGGGAACAATAGCTGTAAGAGATCTATTGACCTATTTGCAGTCAAAGGCGGGAGGGTCCGGACAGGTAGCTATGGCAACAGGCCAGGGCGCGCCCGTATCCGCACCCCCGGCACCTTTATGACTGCCAGCGAAACAGCCCACATTCCTATGCCCGTTAATGTATGGCCCATGTGGGAGACCCTGGGTCGAGATGGATGTCCAGGATGTGGTCGGGAGTTACCTGCTGGACACAGGTGCTTCCAGTACTGTTGTCCACATGGACAATCCCCGTACATCCCCTCTATCTAGTGGGGTACCCTATAGTCTTGTCGGTTTTACGGGAAACGAGAAGACGGGGTTTTTCTCTGTTCCCTTGTCCATTCAATTAGGAGCACTCCAGGCGCAGTGGAAATGCGTCCTGATGAGTTGGGAGCAGGAGGGAAAGGGGATACTAGGCGCCGACTTTATAGTGGCCCACCAGGTCCTAGTGGACCTGAGGAACCACTGTTTGTGGGGCATAGCAGGAGAAGGGGCTGAGAGAGAGAAGGAGGTAATTGTCATCGAGAGGGCATCAGAGAGAGGGGCTCTGTGTGTCGTGAAGCCCAGAGAGGGGTACGATCTAGAGGCCCTAGTGAGGCAGACCCCGACAGAGTATCGAGGCCATGTTAAGCGAAATTTGGCCGCATTCGCTACTCACAAGCACGACTGTGGAAGGGTCACAGGAACAGAGGTCAGGATAGACGGGGATCCCATGTCCCGACCGCAGAAACAGTATAGTTTTCCCCGAGAAGCGGAGGCTGACTTAGAAGTCGCCCTGAGTTCACTGGTTACGCAAGGCGTTTTGAGGCCCATAGCCACCCACGTGAACTCACCGCTCTGGCCCGTACGGAAGCCAGACAATTCCTAGAGGACCACGGTAGATTATAGGGTCCTGAATAAGAATATTCCGGCTTGCGCACCAACTGTGGCAGCTGTAGCAGACCTATTAGCGGAAATTCCAGCGTCTGCATCTGTATTTACGGTGCTAGACATCCCGAACGGTTACTGGTCTATCCCGGTCAGGAAGGAAGACCAGTACAAATTTGCTTTCACATTCAAGGGGCAGCAGTACACGTGGAACTGTCTTCCCCAAGGGTTCCACAATAGCCCCAGTATTTTCCACCAATGTATGGCAGAATGTTTAAAGGAATTTAGTGAGCCGCACAAGATCGTCCAGTATGTGGACAATATTTTGCTATTCACGGACACCAGTGAGGAACATGGGCCCCTAGTAAATGAACTGCTGGAGCTGGTCTGTAAGAGCGGTTTAAAAATAAATCCCAAGAAGGCACAGATAGGGTTACAAGAGGTAAAGTTCTTGGGACTGACCCTTAGGGCCGGAGAAAGGGGTATCGATACAGCAAGAAGGCAGGCAGTGCAGGAACTCCCAGTCCCAACGGACGTGGGGGGGGGGTAAGATCATTTCTGGGAGTCACGGGCTACTGCCGAGACTTTATAGAGGACTATGCCGCGACCGCAACACCTCTGCACCGGCTGCTACGCAAAGGGGTAGAGTGGGAGTGGGATGAGCAGTGCGAGTCGGCATTCGTCCATTTGAAGTGGGACCAGCTCTGGGAGCCATTGACTACAGGGAGGAATTTTTCCTGGAGGTAGCCGCAAGCAGCGATGGCCTGAGCGCAGTGCTCCTCCAGGAACGGCACGGCAAGTTAAGGCCAGTGGTGTATTCCTCCAGAGTCCTCACAGAGGTAGAAAGGTCCTATTCAAACTGTGAGCGGCACCTGCTAGCCACATACTGGGAAATGAAGAGGGTACAGGTCTTCATAAGAATGTCCCCCATAACCCTCCTGACCCACCATACCCCAACCCAGATGCTGCTGGACGGTCGGATTAAGGATGGGACCGTTAGCAGTGCGAGGATCACTCGCTGGACCCTTCTCCTTTCCCAAATGGCCTTACGGGTTGAGAGGCTATGTGAGCCCAAGCTCGCAGCCAATTTGGTGTACCCAGGGGAGCCACACCATTGCTCAGTGGAAGGGGTATGGGAGGTGGACTTTGGGCTTAGAGCAGGGTTACATCCCACGGGTAGGGAAATATACGTGGACGGGTCCAGTTTCGTGTCCGAGGGCATACGGCTCACGGGCTGTGGGATCTGGGACCCCGAGGCAGAGATAGCCCTAGCTCTTAAACTCCCACATACGTTAAGCGCCCAGCAGGCCGAGCTGGCGGCGGTAATATACGTGGTGACCCATCCCGAGCGTTTCCCCACTCCATACACCATATGTTCGGACAGCATGTTCACATGCAATTCCTGCACGGAATATCTGGCCATCTGGTCCTGCCGAGGGTACACCTCATCGGACGGGAAGCCCCTGACCACTAAACCCCTATTAGAGAGGATTGTAGCAGCCGTAGGGAAGGGCGGGGATAGATATATCCATAAGGTGAAGGCCCATTCCAAAACGGAGCCACGGGGTGAGGGAAATCAGAGGGCGGATTGCTTGGCCAGGGAAGGAGCCAGGAGTGGGAAAGCATGGGACCCCTATGAGGAAGGACAGGTAGCTGCAGCCAGGGAGCAGCCTCGAGAAAAGGAGAGTGCGGGAGTGGTTTTGGCTCCGGACCTGACCACGGTCCAGGCACAAGACCCTATTTTAAAGGCTGCCTCAGCAGCCATTTGCAGGCAGGAGAAAATAGAAGGACCGTATGGGGGTAAAGACATGTCAGTAAAGGAAGGCATGTTATTCAAGGGAGATAAGTGGGTAGTGCCTTCCCTGTACAGAAGGGAATTTTTAAAACTAGCCCATGAGGGTCCAGGGGCAGGTCACCCTGGGCCAGAGACCACATGGCAGCGAGTAGAGATGGCAGGATGGTGGCCAGGGCTCAGGGAAGACGTTCGCGACTTTTGTGCAAGCTGTCTGGTTTGCGCAGCAAACAACCCAGACCCCCAGAAAAGGAAGGATTCCATGGGACACATCGGGAGGGTGGAGGGGCCATGGCAGTCGATTCAAATCAACTACATCGGACCCCTTCCAACCGCTCAAGGGGGTTACAAGTACTGCTTAGTCCTTGTGGATGTGTTCTCAAAATGGGTAGAGGCCTTCCCTTGCAGAGCAGCCACCGCTATGGGTACGGCAAAAATCCTGGTTAGGGAGGTGTTCACCAGGTTGGGACTCCCACAGTTCGTGGAGTCAGATCAGGGGAGCCATTTCACAGGACAGGTTATACAGTCCACCCTTAGAATACTGGGCATCAAGGCCAAGTGGCATGTGGCCTACCACCCCCAGTACTCGGGTCCGGTAGAGCGGTTGAACCGGACAATAAAGGAAAGGTTAAGGAAGGAAACAGGGGACTCACCCAACCGGTGGGTGGAGGTTTTATCCCTGGTCGCCGCGCTGGAACTCCGGTGAGCTGAAGGCCGCCGATGAACATCGCGGAGCTGCGGGACTGTGGAGCGGCCAGCTGCGGGCGGCGGCGCTGAACTTTACATCGGGAGCCTGGGATCTCGCGACGAGATCGCCAGTGGTGGAGCTCCATCCGGCGCGGCCTTGTTGGCTTCGGAAGCCGTGGTCTCCGGTAAGGGAAGCGGCCGTTCCAGGGTTCCCATGCCGTTGAGAGGATTCTCCCGACGCCGGAGCACCATCACCCAGCGAGAACGGCCTGGAACATCGGGCCTCCGTAAAGGCAACTGAGGCCTCAATGGGCCCGACTATGGGTGGATATGGGATGGGGACTGGACATTGTGCCTTCCCTCACAGTGGGAGCCATTGTGGGAGGATGTTTTTATGTTTAAATTTCTTTATTACTGTTATGTCTGTATTCTTTCTTCATGTGCTGCATTGGCAAGAAGCATTTCACTACACCTAGGTGTATGTGACCAATAAAATAACCTTTGAACCTTTGAACCTTTGGTCCTTATGGGGATTCGGGCCAGCCAGTCCAGGAGTACGGGGTACTCTCCCCATGAGCTTATGACGGGCCGGGTCATGAGAACGCCTATGCACGTTATGGTCCCAGCTCTAACAGAGGGACAGCTCAGGGAAGTGAACCGGGACAAGTTTGCCAAGAGGCTATTTGAACAACTTAGGCAGGTTCACTGGCAGGCAGCCAGAAACATGGGGGCCCAGCACGAAAGAAACAAGCTACTGCTGGAGCCTCGCAGGCATTGCGAGTGGGCAGTGGGAGACCAGGTAATGGTCAGGAGATATGCTAGGTAAGGGTGTTTGAACCCTTGTATGCGGGCCCATACAACATAGTGGACAAAGCCAGTCCCATGGTGTATGCCATTCAGCTTCCCCGTAGAGTCAAATGGTTCCACATCAACCAGTGTAAATTGTTTGACCCCACAAGGGCAGGGAAAAGTAAGAAAGGGGTACATGTCAGAGAACAGGATCAGGAACAGACCCGGGTTGATGTGGAAACTGTAGGGGAGCCAGGCGAGTCCACAGGTAGTCAGCCTGAAGTAGCCGGCTGTGTTCCAGGGCGAGGACTGGAAGCAGCGGAGAAGGAGGCTGACTCCAGCCCTCCGCAGGCAGGTACCGTAGACTGCCTAAGAGGGGCAGAACTAGCAGAAACAGAGGAGATGGAGGTATCACCTCTGGTGTGGGAACCCCCGGTCAGATGTAGGAGTGACAGGGTCACTAAACCCCCAGTAAGGTGGTCCCCATCCCTAATTAAACCTAGGGCTGGGGCCGGCCACAGGAGGGCCGGGAAGGAGAGTGGCCGAAACAGGGCACTACGGAGTGCGGCTGGAGGGAGCCCTGTCTCCACAGGGAACGTAGGGGTATCTCGAAACCCCGTAGTGCACAGGGAGGTGAGGGGCAGTCAGGCCCCTCGACAGGAGGAGTTCTGGCCTGCACGGGAGGGCCCAACAGAGGGATGGCCCCAGCGTGACGGGGACCAGTTATGAGTTGGCCACCCGGAGACGGGTGGCGTTGTATATAGCATTGGTTTGTGTGTAAGTAGATGTAGTGTTTGGTAATTAGATATAGGGTTTTGTATATGGACAGTACGGGAACGTCGGCTGCATCGTAGGGATGTGCTGTGGAAAAGTAGACCACAACAGACAAAATCAAAACCCCAAATGCCATATTAGGCAGATAGCTCTGTGGTGGCAAGGAGGTGTTTTGCTTTGTTTTCCAGATAAGTAGCCCCGCCGTATGGATGATGGCAACGATGTGCCTCCGGATGTGCGTGGCGCATCGCGGGGACACGGAGGAGTCCATCGTATTTGTCTGAAGTGCGGTTACCCGCATGGTGCCCCCGCGAGACGGAATTAAAAAGACATGTTCCAGAAATTCCACAACCTGGATTTCGGGGACATAGACATAGAGGAGATGTACCGCGGGGGAGGGGATTTCACTTTGGGGTCCGGTAGGCAAAGACGAGGGGTGGTTAACGACTGGTTTACAGCATTTAACACGGGGACATCTATTATTAATAGCATGGACAACGTAGAACTGGCCCTGCAGATCAATCAGTTGAAGGGCCAGTTACGAAAGGTTCTGGGGGAGGAAAATGCGGTGGTAGGATCGGGACTGCACGAAGAGGTGGCAATGACTCTACATCTAAAAGAAATCATAGCACAATTGGAGACACAAAACGATAAACGCTTTGATTAAAGAGGACCGGAATGCGTCCGATCAGGCTGCACAGAATGAGGTGTGTGGGCTGTATGGTGCGTGGTTGTTGGGGGAGGGGAGGAGCAACCTGGAAGACCTGAGGCAAGGTCGGGTCCCCTCCTGGATAAGCAACCAGCACCTAGCAGCGCTACACCCTTATAACAGCACTTTGAGTCCTTGTCAGCTTCGTGTGGCCTCCGAGGCCTACCCGGTACCGGTGGATTGCGGAAAATCCAATCACACCATAATGGGAGTGGTCATAAGAATCCCGGTGATGGGAACATCGGCACGACCAGCTCCCCTGTACCGAGTGGAGAACGTGGGAGTTGTTCGTGGGGGGGTGCATATTCGCTACGGGAAGGTCCCGCCCTATGTCATAGTGAGGGAGCAAGCTGTGACAGGCATTGACCTTTTGGGTTGTCGGAGCCGGGGAGCACAGGTAATCCTGTGTCCCCAGCACATGGGCGCTGAGGCTAGGCCTCAGTGTGGGTTCAGGGCTGTTGGGGCACAGCCTATAAACTGTACCATGGAGGCGATGGCGGCAGACCATGTCCCTCCACAGGTGGCGTATATAGGCAGTGGGACGTACTGTGTCACCACAAGTGCCCAGCGGTATCAGCACGGATCACAGCTGTGGTGCCCGATACCGCACAGCAGCTTCTGCTTTAAACCCAGGGCAGAAGTCCATGTGGCACAGCAGCGAATATTACCCATCCCGGAACCTTCTTCGGTTCACCTCTCGGTACGAGAAAATGTAACTGACTTATTTAACTATGTTGCCCATTTTGGGTATGATATTCCCCCAGTGAATGAAAAATTAAAAGAGTTGCTGGTGGCAGTCGAGTTGTCGCACAAATACTTCTTCTCCCTGGAACAAAAGACTCTGGATATCGCCAGGGAGATCGAAGAGATCAAGTCTCTAAGTTGGAGGGACCTGGAGTCCTGGATCATAGTTCCAGCATGGGTCCGCATCGTGTCCCATGTTCTGATCATCTGCCAGATGATAATTGTGGTGTATTTGCTATGCATTAATTGCAAATTTAAAAGGCGGAGGAGGATGGCCAAATTACAACAACTGGTAAATCGAGCCGCCCGACGTCACCGTAACGACACCCCATCACTGTAAAATGTCTGTACTCTAGTGCAATAGTTTTTGTACATATGTTGTAATCCCTGCATTTTCAGGGAATGGTCGTGAGGGTTTGTGGGATTGATGTAAAGTAAAAGGTGTATAGTGTAAGTTAATGTGCTTCGAGGGCCTAGTTAGCAATTAAGGGGGCTTTCGGGGTACATAATTTCACCTTCTCACCAGGAGTGTTTACAGCTCTTGAGGCTGGAGGATTGCCCACTAACTTTGTCAATCGATACGGTCTGTGCAAGCCTGGACGTATCGTAGGGGCATGTAAGTTATTGGGGCAAATCCTCCAAAATTATGGAAGAACTCTGAGAAGGACATGGATATTTTAAAAAGACAGATTTGCTGGCTGCAACAGAAAACCCCCCAATCCACAAAGAAAGAATCAGTTTCAAGTTTCAAACCTGTCTGGCCTGTGGACTTGGGCATCACATAACTAGGCGAATGGTGTGGGCAGGAAAGGCTGAGACGGAGATAACGAGATTATCTTGGATACACAAAGGAAGGAACCAAGCCTCAGCAGACGGTGGTAAACAGGCCAGCACAAGCACAATCACCATCTTGGATGACCCATCCATCGAGACAATAGGAGCCCATCCAGGCGATGGGATAACGATCAGGCTGAGGGATCATGACATCAGCAAACCCCTTATAGAAACATAGAAATTAGGTGCAGGAGTAGGCCATTCGGCCCTTCGAGCCTGCACCGCCATTCAATATGATCATGGCTGATCATCCAACTCAGTATCCCGTACCTGCCTTCTCTCCATACCCTCTGATCCCCATAGCCACAAGGGCCACATCTAACTCCCTCTTAAATATAGCCAATGAACTGGCCTCGACTACCCTCTGTGGCAGGGAGTTCCAGAGATTCACCACTCTCTGTGTGAAAAAAGTTCTTCTCATCTCGGTTTTAAAGGATTTCCCCCTTATCCTTAAGCTGTGACCCCTTGTCCTGGACTTCCCCAACATCGGGAGCAATCTTCCTGCATCTAGCCTGTCCAACCCCTTAAGAATTTTGTAAGTTTCTATAAGATCCCCTCTCAATCTCCAAAATTCTAGAGAGTATAAACCAAGTCTATCCAGTCTTTCTTCATAAGACAGTCCTGACATCCCAGGAATCAGTCTGGTGAACCTTCTCTGCACTCCCTCTATGGCAATAATGTTCTTCCTCAGATTTGGAGACCAAAACTGTACGCAATACTCCAGGTGTGGTCTCACCAAGACCCTGTACAACTGCAGTAGAACCTCCCTGCTCCTATACTCAAATCCTTTTGCTATGAAAGCTAACATACCATTCGCTTTCTTCACTGCCTGCTGCACCTGCATGCCCACTTTCAATGACTGGTGTACCATGACACCCAGGTCTCGCTGCATCTCCCCTTTTCCTAGTCGGCCACCATTTAGATAATAGTCTGCTTTCCTGTTTTTGCCACCAAAATGGATAACCTCACATTTATCCACATTATACTGCATCTGCCAAACATTTGCCCACTCACCCAGCCTATCCAAGTCACCTTGCAGTCTCCTAGCATCCTCCTCACAGCTAACACTGCCCCCCAGCTTAGTGTCATCCGCAAACTTGGAGATATTGCCTTCAATTCCCTCATCCAGATCATTAATATATATTGTAAATAGCTGGGGTCCCAGCACTGAGCCTTGCGGTACCCCACTAGTCACTGCCTGCCATTGTGAAAAGGACCCGTTTACTCCTACTCTTTGCTTCCTGTTTGCCAGCCAGTTCTCTATCCACATCAATACTGAACACATACTATCATCGGAAGTCTATTGTTCATGCCAGATCGAAACTGGGAATCATCAAAAGAACCCTTTTATCCAGAGGACCACCTGGGGGTTTCAAAGGAAGCTCAGGTATAAAAACAGGAGTCAAGCCAGAACTCGCTCTCTTTCTGCTCTGCTGGACAGCTCGTGGGCCTGCATCGACCTAGCTGTGAGTATCCCGGTGACCTGGTGAAATTCCCGAAATAGGATAGAGGTTGAGAAAATAAAGGGAAAGGGGGAGTAAAATTGTGTAAAGTAAGTTTTACGACGTGCCCGATAGTTTTCCGTCCATAGTCTTAGTTTAAAGCATAAGTTTAGCCACGTATTATGTAGTGTTGGTGAGATTCGATTTCTCATTGTTTAATAAAGCCTGTAAATTTTAGACTTGCTTTGAGTCCATCTTGGTTTCTGTTTTCTCTCATCAGCACACTCTGGTCAATTCAACCTTTTTATCATATCCCACCATAATTCCGAGGTCTAGAACCTAGGGGAATCCCTTTTGTTGTATTCTCTCTCTTGGAAACCGCTTGAGTGGAGTGGTGGCCGTTTGACCCTCCGACAAGGGAGAGAATAACTCGGGCAGTTGGGCCCGAAGTGCAGTAAAGGGAAACGCAAAAACCCCTACACTTAGATATTATGGTATTGGAATAATCATCATCATCATCATAATCATAATCATACATTATGATGGAGAAAGCAACCTTAAAGGGGGTGTCCAAATCCATTTATTTATTGTAATATATCAGAGGATTAGCTTGGCAGCCTTGGACATTTTGTTCAGACGAAAAAAAATACTAATGGAAATAGAGGGCTTCCTATGCACTGTGGTTTATAAAATAGCACCAATAAAAATATAAATGACAAAAACACATTTCACTATAGGAAATGGGTCATAATTCCTCTTGAGACTTCATTGTTACATCTTTAAATTCTGCTTGGTAGGTACCCAATTAACTGACAAGTGTCAGGATTGCTTCTGAAATAATTGATAATATGCTCCATGCCAGGGAAATGGCTAAATGGAATTCGTTTTACTGACTTTTAAACCAAGGAAACAAGAAATGTTATTCAATAATGCAGTGATTAACATGAGCAAAGCAATTACGTGTGGAGAAAATTTGGAATTAGCTACACCAGTTGTATCACACTGAAATCATTTTGTTGTTTATGTTCAACAAATGATGGATTGATATTGAAAGACTTCCACAGGCATAACTGCTCTTTGTAACATAATGAAAGAAGGAACACTGTTAAGTTTTGAAGTGTTTAAAGAAAAATTCCTGTTAGAAAAACAAGACTTCTATCGACTTACAGATGCGGAACTATGTTAATAAAAATGTTAAAAACATAACGGAGTTGAGTATAGGTTTGATGGGATTATTTAGGAAAGCGTATAATTCAAATACTGGTAGTAAAATTATTTCATGTATGTATAAAGGGTTACTGAATCTTAAATCACACTCAACCTTATATATTAAAATGAAATGGGAGAAGGAAGGAGGGATAATCATATCCGAGCAAGAATGGACAGCAATATGGAAGTATCAATGGAAGTATACCAGCTCACAAAACTGGAGGGAGTTTAATTGGAAATGTCTGATACAGTATTTTATTACGCCTTCTCAGAAAGCCCATTATGGTGGGAACTCTCCAGTTTGCTGGAGAAATTGTGGAAATTTAAAGGCAGATCATTACCATGTTCTCTGGGATTACCCTGTTATTAAAGATTTTTGGAGAGAGTTACATGATGCTACAATACATTTTTAAATGTCAGGCGCCCCTGGAGAGTAAGACCATGTTTTTTGGACTCATACCTGAAGACTGGCAGAAGAAAGATAAATACTTACTGAATATATTGATGGTAGCTGGTAAAAAAGCTCTCACAAAGAAATGGTTATCACAGGAGAGCCCAACTCTGAATGCATGGATGGACATCACAATGAACATTTATAAAATGGAGAAAATAACAGCATATGTTAACTTTAAACTGGATTTATTTGTGTCACGCTGGGAAAATTGGGTTAACTATGTAACGCCTCATAGGCCAGACTTAATTTTTACAAATTTTTGATTATATGGTAAAGAAAGGATCACTCCCTAAATGTTTGTAGTTTTTATTGTGTTCCTGTGTCTATTTTTGTTTTGTACAAATTTCAAAAAGAAGCAATTAAGTGGATGATGTATACATTTAGCATTATACCTGAAACCCGTTTTATGCAAATGTGTTTGCTGTGGAATGCCAATAAAAGACTACATTAAAAAAAAAGAAAGACTTCCACAGCAAGTTTGAATGTAATTTTCCTGAAACTAGCATCCAGAATTTAATCAATTTTCAACATAGTGTGGTATGGTGGTGCAGCGGTAGAGTTGCTGCCTAATGCGGCTTTTTCACGGGGCGACTTGACGCAAGATGTAACCAGAGTGAAGTGGTCGTGGTCTAGCACGATATCACACGATATAACGGGGGGTAGATAAAGAGTTCCCACGGTACTCGGCATTTCTGTTATTTGTGCGAGTGACTTGTCCGTCTCCCGAGCTTTCCCGTTAAATCTTGAATGAACATCGTGAAGTGTTGTTAAATCATCACGTGGCACAAATGATGTCACTTTTTTTTCACACACTATAAATATCCTCCCTTGGTTGAATTGGCTCATTTGGAGACATGTTTTACTGTGTATGTGGGAGACACAGATGGACTGAGCACAGTACCTCGGTCTTACTGTGTGTGGGAGAGGGGGAGAAAGAGACGTACACTCACAGAGGCAGAGTCTCTCAGCCTGTGTAAGACGGAGGGAGGGAGAGAGAGAGAGAGAGAGGCACACACAAGGATGTGAAATCTCACCTGCCTGTTTCAGTGACAGACACCCGCCGCCAGTAAATGAAGACACCCCCATCTGTCTCCCCCTCCTCTCCCTCAACTCCCCCACCTTTCCCTCCCAACTCCAGTCCCGTCCCGACCCCCTGGGAAACTGAATAGAGCAACAATCAACTGCTGCCTGTGCGCTGATATGACAATAAAGGCTACTTTACTTACTTACTTACTTTACTTTACTGAGTTAAAGAGTTCCCACGGTAGACTGTAAAACTGGGACCCTGGTTCTGGACTCCCCCAACATCGGGAACATTCTTCCTGCATCTAGCCTGTCCAATCCCGTAGATACTGATTAGACCGGTATCTATTTATTTACTTTATTAATGATTTCAATTAAATATTGGGAACATCAGGCTGCAAACGTTATTTCTTGAGTGTTAGTGCTGGACTTTGACTCGACCTTCCTAGTTAGCCGGCGCCTGAGACTGAGCCAAGCAATGTCCAGACCTGACTTCAACACAAAGTGATGGAGGAACTCAAAGGGTCAGGCTCGTCCAACGCTCTGTGTTTTGCTCATGATTCCTGCATCTGCAGTTCCTCGTGTCTACAGACCAGAGTTGCCACTTGACTCCGAGATGACCATCACAGAGCATACGGAAGATAGACACGAAATGCTGGAGTAACACAGCGGGACGGGCAGCATCTCTGGAGAGAAAGAATGTGTGACGTTTCGGTTCGAAACCCTTCTTCAGAGTCTCGTCCCGAAACGTCACCCATTCCTTTTATCCAGATGCTGCCCGTCCATGATGTTATGTCTGTCTCCAGTATTACTGTGTCTATCATCGGCGCAAACCAACATCTACAGTTCTTTCCGACACATTAGAGGATACCGTCTCGCCATCACTCGGATTACCCGCTTCATTTCCATAACGTTGCCACCTCTCTTTACTTTGCTTACTGAAGCCTGATCCTTGTCACACCCAGTGCTCTATTGCCCAGCCTCTCATCTTTCAATCGGGTTCGGCCAGGAAGGAACTGCAGATGCTGGATTAAAACGAAGATAGACACAACATGTAGCTCAGCGGGACAGGCAGCATATCAGAAGGGTCTCGACCCGAAATGTCACCCATTCCTTCTCGCCAGAGATGCTGCCTGTTGCGCTGAGTTCCTCCATTTTGTGGCTACCTTGGGTTTATCCAGGATCTCCCCGTTGATGTCCTAACTCGCTTTGGTTTGTTATTATTGTCTCATATCGAGAACCAGCAGATACAGGTTTAGGTTCGGGGGGAATGATTTAATGAGAGCCTAAGGGGTAACTATTTTATGCAAAGGGTGGTGGGTGTATGGAATGATCTATCCGTTAAGGTAGTTGAGGCAGGTACTGTCTTAAGACGCATTAGACTGAAGCACGGATAGGATAGGTTTAGATGGTTATGGGCCAAACGCGGGCAAGTGGGACTAGTGTAGATGGGACATATTGGTCGGTGTGGGCAAGTTGGGTCGAAGGGCCTGTTTCTACGCTGTATGATTCTATGCAGGGAATAAACTTTTGTTTGCGTGCTATACAATCATATCAGATAATGCTATACATGAATATAACCAAGCCACGTACAGTCTGAAGAAGGGCCTCGACCCGAAACGTCACCCGTTCCTTCTCTTTAGAGATGCTGCATGTCCCGTTGAGTTACTCCAGCATTTTGAACCGTCGAGTTACTCCAGCATTCTCTTTAAACCGGCATCTGCTGTTCCCTCCGACACATGCACAAGAACACCAGGTAGAGCGAAGTGGAAAATACCAGAGTTCCGAATATATGTTTTCAGGACAGTTCCAGGGAGAAAAAGTCCAATGTCCGCATTGAGGTAGGTTGGTAGGTCGGGTCAGTGCCCAAACGAATGGAAGGAAGAACCGTTCTGAAGCCGGATAAGAATAGGTGGTCGGCGCGGACTCGGTGGGCCGAAGGGCCTGTTTCCGCGCTATATCTCTAAAATCTGAAGTTAGGTAATGTCTAAAGGAACTGCAGATGCTGGTTAATACGCACAAAAGGACACAAAATGTTGGTGTAACTCAGCAGGTAAGTCAGATTTGGGAAGAAAAACATAAAAAGCTGGAGTAAGTCAGCAGGTCAGGCAGCATCTCTGGAGAAAAAGAATAGGTGGCGATTCGAATCGGAACCCTTCTTCAGACAGCCTAATCGGAATTGAGTCTGAAGATGTGTCTCGTCACGAAACATCAGCTATTTTTCTCCAGAGATGCTGCTTGACTCGCTGAGTTACTCCAGCTTTTTGTGTCTGTCTTCGGTTTAAGTGCATGTGCAGTTCACTCCTTACACGGGTCTCTGGAGAACATTGATTGGTAGCGTTCCGGACCCTGCTTCGGAAAGGCATCGATCGCTAGTCGGCGAGGACTCCGAGCTGTATCTCTCAAAGAAGTACGTGAAAAATTCCTCACGGACCATAAAAATGCGGGACCTTTCAGTAAAGTCCCTTTTAAAGTCCCTTTTAAAGATTATAGTTATTTTCTTGAATCTCATTAACATAACTCATGAATAAGTTGATGTCCATATGCGGATGCAAATCTTTATTTTTTAAATTCAATCCCACAGAAGACAATTTTTACTCACCTTCTGTCCCCTCTGTCCAGCTTCCGGGTTCACCGTTCGCAGGAGTTCCCACGGTAACCGCAAGAGTTATTACGGATATCGCACGGATATCGCACTGGCCACTACGTTCATATAATGTTGCAATGCTCAACCACAAGTGTACAAGTCACTCTTGGAGAAATTTAAACGTGCTTGAATTTTCGCCCGAGTCACCAAGTTACACGATTACCTGCCGTTAGCGCCACGGTGGTCCACGGTGGTCCACGAATGCCGTACTGTTATCGCACGAGGTTCCCACGATGTTAAACTCTGGTTAACTCTTGCGGCAAGTCGCCCCGTGAAAAAGCCGCTTTACAGCGCCAGAGAACCGGGTTCGATCCTGACTATGGGTGCTGTCTTTATGGAGTTTGTACGTTCTCCCTGTGACCTGTGTGAGTTTTCTCCAGGAGCTCCGGTTACCTCCCACACTCCAAAGACGTACAGGTTTGTAGGTTCATTGGCTTTGGTAAAAAAATTATAAATTGTCCCTAGTGTGTAGGATAGTATTAGTGTATGGGGATCGTTGGTCAGCATGGACTCGTTGGGCCAAAGGGCCTGTTTGAGCGCTATATCTCTAAACTAAACTAAAACAAACTATTTGCTCAGCAAAGTACTTCTTGAGATCATGAAAGAGTATCTTCATTTGTTGGCACATCATCTTGTCCTGAATTTTATTAAATCGGTGATACAATCAGGTCAACTCTAAGTGTACTGGCCTGCGTTTGGCTGAAATAAATAGTGTTTGAACTCCTTTTGCAACAATCTTCATTTTATTGGACATTGCTTCCAGCTTCAACGTGATATTTTGGTGAGAAAAGGTAAAATAAACAAGTTAACCTATTGATTATATGCAATATCAAAATGTTAATAATGGTTCAAGAGTCAAGAGAATCAAGATAGTCAAAGATGTTCTGAAGAAGGGTTCCAACCTGAAAAGTCACCTAGGAATGACACAAAGTGCTGGAGTAACTCAGTGGGTTAGGCAGCATCACTGAAGAGAAGGAATGGGTGACATTTCGGATCGCGACCTTTCTTAGACTGAGAGTCAGGGATGAGGGAACCAAGAGATATGAAAAGGTACAAAGAACAAATGAATGAATGGTATGAAAAGAACAAATCAAAGCCAGCTAGATGATCAAGGAAAGGTGGAGCCCACAATGGCCCATTGCTGACTGTGGAGAAGGTGATGACTAGCCAGGATTTTGCCATAAATGCCATGTGCCTTTTCATGCCTTTTTTGATGATTTCACCAAGATAATGCCTTTTTCACGATCGAGTGCCTAAATCAGCCTTTTTTTGCCGTTTTGCTAAAAGGTTGTGCTATTTTCTTTAGTTGTACCATGATTACAATAACGTTTTCTTTGTTAACACGTTAATATTAATGTTATTATTAACATGTTAACATAGTATAACTTACAAGAAAACTTCCACCACCGGTGTGAAACCGGGGGCGCCACCGTCGGTCATTCATTCGTTCGTGCCGCTGCCCACTGGTTCAGTCTTCTCCAAGATCTATTTAAGAAAGAACTCCAGATGCTGGAAAAATGGAAGGTAGACAAAAAATGTTGGAGAAGCAAGTGAGGCAGCATCTATGGAGAGAATGAATAGGCGACGTTTCGGGTCGAGACCCTTCTTCAGACTGATGTAGGTGGGTGGGGAAAAGAAAGGAAGAGGCAGAGACAGTAGGACTAGAAGGAGAGCTGGGAAGGGGAGGGGGAGGAGGGAGAAGACAAGGGCTATCTAAAATTAGAGAAGTCAATGTTGATACCACTGGGGTGTAGACTACCCAGGCGAAATACCCAAGCTTGTCTCCTCACTACATTTCCCGCTGGCTCCAGTCGCAAATCTGAGTTTTTGAGTGATCTGTGCAAGGCATTCATTGATGCTGGAATTTCACTGTAGAAATTGGAAAACAAACCGTCACATATGCAATTGTTCAAGGAAATGGTGTCCGAGATTCTGCTACCTCCTCAGCCAGTTTTGACTATGTGGGATACATGGCTCTCTGCTGTACTCTACTACGCAGCAAATTTTGGAAAGGTAAAATAAATCGTCAACTGTTTTGAAGAAGAAGAATCTGCTGCAGTCACGATCGTCAGTGAAATCATGCAGAAAAAGTCCCTCCACCGCGATCTTGTTTTTTTCCAATTTCCAATTTTGCAAAATTTCCACAAGCTATCACTTCCCTTGAGAAATATGGTGAAACATTAGTGAATAACTTGCAGGTTTTCAACAAAGTAACTGACGATATACATAAAATTCCTGGCGATGTAGGTAAAGACATACAAGGAAAATGTGAGAGAGTGATTTTAGCTAACAAAGATCTTGAAGAAATACAAAACATAACTAAAGTCTCAAAGGTAGTTATAATGCACAAGATATCAACATGAATCTAGAGTCTGTAGCTTGTTTTGGGTATGCACCAGTGACCTCAGCTGAGGTAGATAGATGTTTTCCACAACTGAAGCATATTCTGTCTGACAGACAGCATAGTTTAACACCAGATAATTTGAAAAAAATGCCACTAATTATGTGCAACCAGGCAACTTTGGTCATTTAATGTAGTGTACCTTTATATTATCATTTTTAACCATATTTTGTTGGTGGAAATACTTGCCATTTTATGCCTTTTCTTTTGTCAATAAATGACTATTTTGTGCCTTTTTTGTAATTTTATTATGCCTTTTTGCCTGCCTATTTCATAGTATTTTAGTGCCTAAACATCCTGGCTCTAGTGATGAGTGAATGAAAATAGTAAACCGAAGCAGGAGTACAGTGAAGCTAGTAGGCATACTGTACCCCCTCTGTGTGTCACAACCCAAAACAGCATCTATTCCTTTTCTCCAGAGATGCTGCCTGACCCACATAGTTACTCCAGCATTTTCTGTCTATCTTTGGTGTAAATCAGCATCTGCAGCTCCTTTCATCACAGGCTCTGGCGAAAATGGATAGATTGCCTGCTGAGTTACTCCAGTATTTTGAGTCTATCCTATTAAATCTTGCCTCATTCATCATAAACCTATGTCATCTGGTTCTTGATTACTCTGGATAAAATACACTATGCATTCATCCTATCTATTCCTCTCATGAATTTATATACCTCTATAAGATCACCCTCTTGCACTCCAAGGATTAGTCATAGCCCACTCAACCTCTCTCTATAGCTCAGTCCTGGCAACATCCTTGTAAATCTTCTCTGAACCCTTTCCTGTAGACAACATCTTTCCTATAACAGGGTGATCACAACTGAATGTAAAACGCCGAATATGGCCTCACCAATATCTTGTACAACTGCAACATGACCTTCCAACTTCTATATTCAATACATTGACTGCCAATGAAGGCCAATGTGTCTAATGCCTTTTTGACCACTCCATTTACCTGTGACACCACTTTCAAAGAACTATGTACCTACACTCCTAGATCCCTCTGCTCTACTACACCACACCACCCCACTGAGTGAAAAGGTTGCTCCTTGGGCTTGTATTAAATCTTGCCCCTCTCACCTTAAACATATGTCCCCTTCTTTTTGATTCCCCTACCCTGGGTAAAAGACTCTGTGCAATCACCCTATCTATTCCCCTTATGATTTTATACACCTTTCATAAGATCAGCCCTCAGCCCCCTGCACCCCATGGAATAAAGTCTTAGCCTGCCCAACCTTTCCTGTAGATCACATCCTTGGACTCTGGCAGCACCATCATAATCTTTTGGACTTTTTGAATTTTTAAAACCTTAAAATAAGAAGTCAATCTTTCCATAACAGGGAAGAATATTCAGATAATCATGATATTCACTGGCAAAATATTCAGCAATGACAGGGGATTAATATTGTTATAATATTAGAACTATTTATCCTGGTATAATTATAATCTTATTGTATTAAACCAAGCTGTGAATGATTCAATATATTCTCTAATTCCTAACAATGTAAACCAAAGTTTCAATTTCATTCTTTATTTCATTTCTTTTCAAATTGCTATTGGTTTACAAAAAGTTCACCAATCCAAATGTAAACTGAATATTTTTTTCTTTAGATTTCCCATAAGGCTTTCAATTGAAATAGAAGTGTTTATCGGAATCACATGGACAAGACCTGAAATTGATTGCAGAGAATCACGGCACGGTGGCGCAGCAGTAGAGTTGCTGCCTTACAATGCCAGAGACCTGGGTTTGATCCTGACTATGGGTGCTGTCTGTACGGAGTTTGTACGTTCTCCCTGTGACCGCGTGGGTTTTCTCCAAGTGATCAGGTTTCATCCCACACTCCTGATGTACAGGTTTGTAGGTTAATTGACTTTGGTAAAAAATAGTAAATTATCCCTAGTGTGTAGATAGTGCTAGTGTACAGGGTGATCGTTGGTCGGCGCGGACTCGGAGGGCTGAAAGGCCTGTTTCCACACTGTATCTACATGTCCAAAGTTTAAAAGTCTAAAGTCTAAAGTCTTTCTTCAGTGATGGAAGGTTTGGAGCGTTAGCTCAATCTGCTAGTTTATTAATCAGTCACCTTTACACCGCAGTTGATATAAAAGGTGCACAATTTAATTGTGTGTAAATCATGAGAAACACTTCAGCATCTTTGTCAGACAGAACATTCATCAGAAATTACCCCAGAATATCCAGTATAGTCCATCGATAATCCTGTCCATTGGCTTCTGCCGTGAACATAATTTCCTTTTCATTTTTATTGTGTGGCTTCAAATGTAATAATGTTACCTCAAAGAAAGACTATGGAAAGTAATAAGGTTTGCAACGACCCAGGGGATTTATTTCCACAGAGAGTGATACAGATTTGATGCTCTGGTAAGTACATTGATTATTAGTACTACTCTATGGAAACTGATGGAGGCCAAAGGGCTTTTCCTTGCAACTGTTCCCTATACTTCAATTAACTGGGATCCAGCAATGATTCTAAATATCCTCTCACAGGCTCTGCTATTTAATTATTTGCTAAGCCTGAAGAAAAATCCAACATCAGGCGCAAATGAGGGAAGAAGATATGCAGCAATTTGCGCGAGAATTCTTAATAAAGCTGGAAATAGCGTGGAGAAGATTTACGAGGATATGAGTTGCCAGGGCTCAAGGGCCTGAGCTGTAGGGTTGGGCAGGCTAGGACTCTATTCCTTGGAGCACAGGAGGATGAGAGATGATGTTACAGAGGTGTAAAAAATGAATGAGAGGAATAGCTAGAATGAAATGCACAGAGCCTTTTAGCAAGAATAGGGGAATCAAGAACCAGAGGACATTGATTTAAGGTGAGATGGCCAAGGTTTGATAGGAACCTGAGGGGCAACTTTTACACACACAGAGCAGTGGGTGTATGGAACGAGCTGAGGCAGGTTCTATAATAATATTTAAAAGACACTTGGACAGGTACACAGATAGGAAAGGTTTAGGTCCATCTCCACCTCATGTTGCCTTGGCAAGATCACCAGCATAATCAAGGATTAGTCTCACCCTGGTCACTCCCTCTTCTCCCCTCTCCCTTCAGGCAAGAGATACACAAGTGTGAAAACTTCAGATTCAGGGACAGGTTCATCCCAGCTGTCATCAGGCAACTGAACCATCCTACCAAAAACTATAGAGTGGTCCTGAGCTAACATCTATCTCATTGGAGACCCTCGGTTTACCTTTAATCAGACTTTACTGGACTTTATCTTGCACTAAACATTATTCTTTTTATACTATATCTGTACACTATGGCCTGCTCGATTGTACTGGATAGCACGCAGCAAAAAACTTTTCACTGTACCTTGGTACATATGACAACAAGGTTAACTAAACAACACTAATCTAAAATACATGAGAGGGATATGGGCCAAGCACAGGCAAATGGGCCATACTTAGATGAGGCATCTTGGTTGACATGGCTGGGTTGGGCCCATACTGTTTCCATGCTATGTGAAGGGCCTGTCCGATTGCGGGGACCTAATTTGCGAGTTTAGAAGAGTTTGCGCTCAACTCAAACTCGCAGCATGGTCGACACGTGGTCCTAGGAGGTCTATGTAACTCTCCTTCATGCTCGAGAGAAGCTCCCGCATACTCGAGGCCTCTGTTTGGTCGAGGAATATTTTTTAGCATGCTGAAAATTGTCCACGAGTAAAAATTGGTCGGCATGGAGAAAATTCATATTTTTGTTACTTGTAAGTTTAGTCGAAGTAGGTCGTAGTAGGTCGGCATGTTATTCGTAGGTAATCAAAGGCAATCGAAGGTAATCGAAGGTAGTCGAAGGTAGTCGTAGATAGTGTTAGTATAGTCGAAGGTAGTCGAAGGAGGTCTTCTACATATTCGTAGGAGGTTCTCTACATAGTCGAAGGATGTCGTAGGAGGTGTTCTACTTTGGCGATACAACAAGACCATGACACTTTTTAAAATTCTCCTAAACTCTTCTAAACTCGCAAATTAGGTCCCCACAGTGGGAAAAGCCCTTAACACTTTGACTCTAGGGCGGTAGAGTTGCTGCCTTAAAGAGCTAGAGACCCAGGTTCAATGCTGGCTACAGGTGCTATCTGTTCGGAATTTATACGTTCTCCCTGTGACCGCATGGGTTTTCTCCGGGCACTCCAGTTTCCTCCCAAACTCCTAGACGTACAGGTTTGTAGGTTAAGCCCCTGTCCCACTTTCACGACCTAATTGGCGACCTCTGCCGAGTTTGCCCATGACTCATACTCGCAGCATGGTCGCCACGAGGTCGTAGGAGGTCGTATGTCACTCTTCCTCATGCTTGTGAGTGGTCTCCGCGTACTTGTGGCCTCAAGTAGGTCGCGGCGTTTTTTCCAGCGTGATAAAAAATGTCCACGAGTAAAAAAAAGGTTGGCATGGAAAAAATCGATACTTTTTACTCATAGGTAGGTCGTAGGTAGGCCGTAGTAGGTCGTGATGGTAGTCGTAGGTAGTCGTAGATAGTCGTAGGTTGGTAACTGGCCTGAGAAAAGAAAATGCAAACATGCTATCATTTTATCATGTGATCATTTCCACTCGTAGCGAGTCGTAGTTGGACTTAGATGTGGAAGATTAATTGGCTTTGGTAAAATTGTAAATTGTCCAAAGTCTGTAGGATAGTGCTAGTGTACGGGGTGATCAGGGCGCAGATTCAGTGGGCTGAAGGGCCTGTTTCTGCACTGTTTCTCTGACAAAGTTTTTAAAATAGTCTACAGAAGGTTGGTGTAACCATTTCAGTGACTCTGAGTCACGGTCAGTGGAGAGGACAGCTGGTGAGATGATAACCCGCTGCTGTAGAGGTGGTTCACAGCAGAGTTGCTGCAGAAGCTGAGATCAACCTTGCTGTGTGCAAAGGCTGAACAGCTTATGGGCTCAGGGAAAATAAAGCTGGGCTATAAGGATGAGCGTAAACAACAAATATGGCACCTGAACTGAATCCAACTGCTTTGCAGAACTCATAAAACAATTCTAAATCTTCAGACTTTAGACTTTAGAGATACAGCATTGAAACACCATCATTTTGGCCCACAAGGTCTGTGCTGAACATGATTCCAAAACCAACTCTTCTCTACCTGCACATAATGCATATCCCTCTATTCACTGCATATCCATGTGCCTGTACAAAAGTCTCTTAAATGCCACTATTGTACCACCGCTCGGCAGCAGATTCCAGGCACTCACCACCCTCTATGTAAAAAAAACTTGCTCCACACATCTCCTTTAAACTTTGCTGCCCCTTTCAACTTAAAGTTATGCTCTCTCGTATTTGATTTTTGCATCATAGGAAACTGGAGGAACGTACAAACTCCATACAGACAACACTGGGTAGTCGGGATGGAACCCAGGACACTGGAGCTGTAAGGCAGCAACTCTACCACTGCGCCACTGTGCCGCACTAGAAGATTGATTATGCAGATATTGAAAGTCCGCAGTATAACTGTTCAGTAAATTCATTTCTTAAATGCAGTCTTTCTTTCCATCCACAATTCCAGACAAATGGTCCAACAAATCCAAAGACTTACAGGTTTGTAGTTTAATTGGCTTTGGTAAAATTGTAAATTGTCCAAAGTGTGTAGGATAGTGCTAGTGTACGGGGAGATCGCTGCTCAGCGCGGACTCCATCTCCAAATAAAAGCCCTATCATTGGAAAATGTTTTCATTTGGGCAATGTAATAATTCCTCACCGATGCTCAAATGTAATCAAGCTAGAGATTGAGATATTAATCAAACATCCCATTCCACACCATCAAACATTAACCAACTACTCAGTAAACATGCAGATTTACTCAAATAGATGCAAGATGTAGCTGCAGTATAAATTATATCACAAAAATGATTGCAATGTTATCCCACTGAAATGGAGGCACATTGTACTGCTCATAGTTATCTCTATCCCAAATCAAGTGTGATTATCACAATTATTTGCCATTAAATTGAATGTGTAAAATAATAGCACTTTGGAATTTCTGAAAATTAAATATAATTGATCTGTGCACTTAACAAGTTCTGACGTAGATATGAGTTTACACATTTTAGTGATGATGTGGGAATAATGGGAAGATTTGGGCTGTTCTTCCATTTTGTCTTAAACACGGGTAGCACCTCATTCTGTGGGAATCTTATTTTACTCTAGTGAGTCAGGCAGTATCTCTGGAGAAAAAGTATGGGTGACATTTTGGGTCCGAACCCTTCTTCAGTCTGAAAGTCGAGGGGTGGTGGGAACTGGAGGTAGGAAATGGTGAGGCAGAGATTCACTTGCATCTCCTCCAAACTCATCGACTGCGTCTGTTGTTCTCAGCGTGCTCCAATATATCGGCGAGACCAAGCGCAGACTGGGCGATCGTTTCGCTGAACATTTTCACTCTGGCCTATGTACAACTTTGTACATCCAACAAATGAATGTGTTATATTGGCGTTTTGAAACAAACATTTATCGCATCTGGGAGAGACGTTTGGGTAGAATTTATTCAACCTCGTTTTTGAATAATATAGTCTATGTAATAATTTAAATTGAATTAAATTATGTCTTGCATTAATAGAGCAATTATGTGTGTTCATCAGATACTTTTCCCATCTATCCTTAGGGATCTTTATCATTAGTTCATGTTCCCAATCTTCTCTTAGTGCCTCTGTTGAGGGTAATTCTCTATTTAATATACTATTATAAAAATATGATATTAGTTTTTGTGAATCAGCCTTAATATTCATTGCTTCTTCTAAAGGGTCTAAAAATATAGTTTGAAATCTATGTATATATTTCTTCATAAAGTCACATATCTGTCTATATTTAAAATATTGATTATCATTGAGTTTAAATTTTGATTTTAATTGTTGAAATGATAACAATTTGCCCAATTCATACATATCTCCTACTTTCCTAATCCCCAGTCTATCCCATTGTTTGTATGTTTTGTCGATAAGAGATGGTTTGAATGCAGGATTGTTTAATATTGGGGTTAGTACTGATAGATTATTTAATTTCAAGGATAATTTTATTTGTTTCCAAATTCTTATTGTATTGTGAATAATTGGGTTCATCTTATATATTATACAATTTTATCGGTGAGAACAAGATCGTTCCTATATCGTACGGGAAACACTCCTCTTTCTCCATTCTTATCCACTCCGACTGGTGAGTGGAACTATCCAACCAGTACATTATGTTCTTAATATGCACTGCCCAGTAGTAATACATAAAGTTAGGTAATGATAAACCCCCAACTTCTTTAGGTTTACACAAATGCTTTAGTTGAATTCTATGTGCTCTATAATCCCATATAAAATTAGTGATGTTAGAATCTAGTTTTTTGAAAAAATATTTTGGAATATATATTGGGATCGTTTGAAACAAATATATTAATTGTGGTAAGAAAGTCATTTTTATAACATTAATTCTGCCTATCAATGAGAGCGGGAGCGTTTTCCAAAATTTAATCATAACATTCAGTTTATTTAATAGTGGCATAAAATTGGCGCTAAATAATGATTTGTGTCTTCTTGCAATTTGAATACCCAAATACAATTACAACTTGAATATCTACACAATCTGAACACCATGTTTTGTTTTGAGGGGAACATTGCAGAATTCTGGATCCCTATTAAACAAGTGTGCATAACTGACCTTATCAAGGTCTGCGATCAAAAATGATTTAAAAATGCTGCATGCATTGAGTCTGCAGACAGTGTCTCCTCGGCTGATGAGTTATTGCTTGCTTTATTGTTAATAAAGTAGAGTTAATTGTCAATCACGTCTAAAGTTATTATTCGAACCAAGATGCCCGAAGAGAAATCTTCATTTTCATGGAAAAAAAACGATCAACATGAACTAAACTTGGAAGTGATGTACGATCTATTTATAAAAATAAAATCAGAGGCAGCACAGTGGCACAGCGGTAGAGGTGCTGCCTTACAGTGCCCAAGACCCGGTTTCGGTCCTGACTACGGACGCTGTCTGTACGGAGTTTGCATGTTTTCCCTTGGTGGGTTTTCTCGGGTGCTCCAGTTTCTTCCCACATTCCAAAGACGTACAGATTTGTAGCTTAATTGGCTTCGGTAAAATTGTAAATTGTCTCGAGTGTATAGGACAGTGCTAGTGTGCGGGGTATCGCTGGACGGCACGGACTCGATGGGCCGAAAGGCCTGTTTCCACACTGTATCTACATTAAATGATGAAAAGTTCTAAAGTCTGAGGTAGTCAAGATCCCTACTTCACTTATCTCAGTGTTACAGTTCAATTTCTGAAGTGTGATTTTCGTGCCTTTCTGGATAGTGAAAGGCTTTCTTCTTCCAGTTTTTTCAAAACAAATGATTCATTTCATGAGGAAATATTCTCATAAATCTTTGTTTTAGCTTTCAATTATTCCATTTTATTCATTGATATTTTCAGCTAACGGTCTAAGTGTTGAAACGGAAGTCTTGTATTTTCTCCTTACGACAGATTAAGGGGGGCACAGTGACGCAGCTGGTAGAGCTGCTGCCTCACAGCCCCAGAGACCCAGCATTAATCCTGACTCTGGGTTTAGTTTAGTTTAGTTTATTACTGTCTGTGTGAGGAGTTTGCATGTTCTCCCTGTGATTGCTTGGGTTTCCTCCGGGTAAAACACAGAAACATAGAAAAATAGATGCAGGAGGAGGCTATTTGCCCCTTCGAGCCTGCATCGCCATTCATTGTGATCTTGGCTGATCGTCCCCTATCAATAACTCGTGCCTGCCTTCTCCCCATATCCCTTGACTCCACTAGCCCCTAGAGCTTTATCTAACTCTCTCTTAAATCCATCCAGTGACTTGGCCTCCACTGCCTTCTGTGGCAGGGAATTCCATAAATTCACAACTCTCTGGGTGAAAAGGTTTTTTCTCACCTCAGTCTTAAATGACCTCCCCTTTATTCTAAGACTGTGGCCCCTGGTTCTGGACTCACCCAACATTGGGAACATTTTTCCTGCATCTAGCTTGTCTAGTCCTTTTATAATTTTATATGTTTCTATAAGATCCGCCCTCATCTAAACTCCAGTGAATACAAGCCTAGTCTTTTCAATCTTTCCTCATATGACAGTCCCGCCATCCCAGGGATCAATCTCGTGAACCTACGCTGCACTGCTTCAATCACAAGGATGTCCTTCCTCAAATTAGGAGACCAAAACTGTACACAATACTCCAGATGTGGTCCTAATTTGTCCCCAGATCCCTTGATTTATTTAGCCCGAAGAGCTAAATCTAATTCTCTCTTGAAAGCATCCAGTGAATTGGCCTCCACTGCCTTCTGTGGCAGAGAATTCCACAGATTCACAACTCTCTGGGTGAAAAGGTTTCTCCTCATCTCGGTCCTAAATGGCATACCCCTTATTCTTCAACTGTGACCCCTGGTTCTGGACTCCCCCAACATTGGGAAAAGAATTCCTGCATTTAGCCTGTCCAATCCTTTAAGAATTTTCTATGTTTCTATAAGATCTCATCCTTCTAAATTCCAGTGAATACAAGCACAGTCGAACCATTCTTTCATCATACGTACTCTGGTTTCCTCCCACATTCCAAAGATGTGCGGGATTGCAAGTTAATTGGCCTCTGTAAATTGCCCCCTGTGTGTAGGGAGTGGATGCAAAAGTGGGATAAAATTGAACTAGTGTGAACAGGTGATGACGGTTGCCATGGACTCGACGGGCTGAAGGGCTTGCTTCCACGCTGTATCTCTAAACTAAACCAAACATCCTGTACGTGCCTGCATTATTTTTCTTCCAATTACCGCATAAATGTGCAGTTAAAACCAAGGCCAAATATTTCTCCCACCACTCTATACTTTGCCATTAGCTTCCTGGCCTTTTCTGTTGACTATATCCATGAATATTTCTTGTTCCCCTTCCCCTCACTGGTGAAGAGTTGAAAAAATTGTCCTGATCACTTTAGGTTATTAGCAACACATGTGAAGGAGGATAATTAGCCTGCAATCCGCATTATGGGTATTCAGGAGGTAAGTGCAAGCTTGAGAGAATTTTAAATAGCTACTGCAAGCTCGATTTTGTCAGTAACACAATACCTTTCAGCGTGTATTAATTTTTTCATCTCAACAAATTACTGCAATTTGCTAAAAGCTGGCAAAGAGCACAGTGCAGTCACCTTGGCAGACGTGCAAATATAGGCCTTTGTCGGTGCATTGATACTTATGGGTTCACCGTGTTAATATGTTATTTTTAATAAAGGGAGCTGACTTACTGAAATCACTACGTTAAGTATTTAGGGGACCTCGAAATTCAGTGCCAGCTGTAAAATAATCAATCTCCACTAATGAAAGTTCACACAGATCTGCAAAAAAATAATCACTTCACGGTTAAACAGACGTAAGGAACCGCAGATGCCGGAATTTTTAGCAAAACAACACAAAGTGCTGGAGTAACTCAGCGGTTAAGACAGCATCTCTGGAGAACATGGACAGTCTAAATAAAGGTCATAAGTTCAGAGGTTCAGAGGTCATTCGGCCCATCAAGTCTCCTCTGCCATTCAATTATGGCTGATTTATCTTTCCCTCTCAACCCCATTCTACTGCCGTATTCCCATAACCCTTGTCACCCTTACTAATCAAGTATCTGTCAATCTCTGCCTTACAAATACCTGACCCAAAATGTTGTCTATCCGTGTTCTCCAGAGATGCTGCCTGGTTTAGGTTTATGATTGTCACATGTACCGAGGTAGGCACAGCGAAAAGCTTTGTTTTGCATGCTATCCAATCAAATCAAATAATACTATACATGCATATAATCAAGCCAAAGTATAGTAGGTAGAACAAAGGGAAAGATGCTATCGCGTTGTCGGGCACCAGTTCTAGGGCGGCACAGTGGCGCAGCGGTAGAGTTGCTGCCTTAAGGGCCTGTTCCACTTGGGCGACATTTTCGGTGTCAGCCTGATAAAAGGTTGTCACGGCGTGGTCGTGGCGTGATGCGGCGTGACGCGGGGGGGTGGTGACGCATGTAATGACGCGCGGTGTCTCCTTGCCACCCCTGGATTTTGGAATGTTCAAACTCTTTCCGTGATACCGGGATGGATGCTGCGACCCTTCTTATGTTGTAGGCCTTGTCGCAGGCTGACATAGGCTGTCCTGTGGGTGACGCCCGGTGACGCAAGGTCATGATCTCGGCTAATTCATTTTGCGACAGCCTGCGTCATCATACGTCATCATACATCATCATGTGTCAACCTGTTGTCCTCAGATGTCCTCAGTGACGCAGCCTGTCGTATATTGCCATATCGTGTCGCGGGTAGATGTATGTTGACTTCAGCTGTCGCTGTTTGACGTCTGTGCGGTCGCAGGATGGCCTAGGCGCTGTCGTATGCTGTCGTATGTTGTCGCTGTTGAGGTCCTGGAAATTGTGACGTCAGCTGACGCAGATTGTCGCAGCTTGACGTCAACTGTGTTGTAGCCCGTCGTAGATTGTCGTACAACTTGACGGTCTTTCGCCGACTGCGGGCGTCAGTCGCCGAAAAAATCGCAAAGTGGGACAGGCCCTTTATAGCGCCAGAGACCCGGGATCTATCCTGACCTTATATTCTGTCTGTGCGGAGTTTGTACGTTCTCCCTGTGACCGTGCAGGTTTTCTCCTGGTGCTCCGGTTTCCTACCACGCTACAAAGGTTTGTAGGTTAATTGGCTTAGGTAAAATTGTAAATTGTTCCTAGTGTACGGTAGTGCTAGTGTACGGGGTAATCGCTGGTCGGCGTGGACTTGGTGGGCTGAAGGGCCTGTTTCTGTGCTGTATTTCTAAAATCTAAAGTCTAAAGTTCCAGAGACAAAGTCATAGACATAGAAAATAGGTGCAGGAGTAGGCCATTCGGCCCTTCGAGCATGCACCCACATTCAATGTCCGCAATGAGGTAGAGATGAATCGGACAGTGCCCTAGCTTATGGAAGGACTCGTTCAGAAGCCTAATAACAGAGGGGAAGAAGCTGTTCCCGAGTCTGGTGGTGCTCACTTTAAAGTTTCTGCATTTTCAGAGTGGGGAGAAGAAAGATTGACCGGGGTGGGAAATAGAAACTTAGAAACATAGAAAATAGGTGCAGGAGTAGGCCATTCGGCCCTTCGAGCCTGCACCACCATTCAATATGATCATGACTGATCATCCAACTCAGTATCCCGTGCCTGCCTTCTCTCCATACCCCCTGATCCCTTTAGCCACAAGGGCCACATCTAACTCCCACTTAAATATAGCCAATGAACTGATCTCAACTACATTCTGTGATTCACCACTCTCTGTGTGAAAAATGTTTTTTCTCATCTCGGTCCTAAAAGATTTCCCCCTTATCCTTAAACTGTGACCCCTTGTTCTGGACTTCCCCAACATCGGGAACAATCTTCCTGCATCTAGCCTGTCCAACCCCTTAAGAATTTTGTAAGTTTCTATAAGATCCCCCCTCAATTTTCTAAATTCTAGCGAGTACAAGCCGGGTCTATCCAGTCTTTCTTCATATGAAAGTCCTGACATCCCAGGAATCAGTCTGGTGAACCTTCTCTGTACTCCCTCTATGGCAAGAATGTCCTTCCTCAGATTAGGAGACCAAAACTGTACGCAATACTCCAGGTGTGGTCTCACCAAGACCCTGTACAACTGCAGTAGAACCTCCCTGCTCTTATACTCAAATTCTTGAACTCAAACCCAATGACAAGTCATTGATTATGTCGTCTACTTTCCCGAGGCAGCGTGAAGTGTAGATGGAATCGATGGTAATTCCTGATTTCTAGACCACAAATTATTCTTAGAGAAATATTAAATGCTCCTTTCAAAGAAATGACACTGAGCCAACAGTGATCTATTTAACACGTGATATAATCGCATCTCACGTGGGTAATTAATGACACTTGGAGAAATGCAAGTATTATATGTGAGTTCTCCCTACCAGGAAACCTAAAATTACATTATCATATGAATAAGAGCTTTCACTTTTCTTTCTTTTTACAAAGTAATTTATGCATCAGTTCTCAATACAGTGAAAATATAATTAAACAGCAGAAGGACTGAGATAAGCATACACAAACCCTTCCTGAAGCAGGTACACAAAATTGCTGGGGAAACTCAGCGGGTGCAGCAGCATCTATGGAGCGAAGGAAATAGGCGACGTTTCGGGCCGAAACCCTTCTTCACCCTTCCTGAAGCAGTTCATTTGACAGCCAGGTGGATACATAATCCACATCTGCTCGGGCGCGGTCTCGAACATACAGCCTACTGTCAATCTGTGGTAAGTAAGAGCCCCAGAGTTTTTAAGGGGAGACCTGATAGAAGGGCAGCACGGTGGCGTAGCGGTAGAATTGCTGCCTTACAGCGCCAGAGACTCGATCCTGTTCTTGTGTGCTGTCCGTACAGAGTATATCCATTCTCCATGTGACCACATGGGTTTCCTCCGGGTGCTCCAGTTTTCTTCCACATCACAAAGATATTCGGGTTTTTAGGTTAATCGGCCCTCTGTAGGTTGCCCCTAGTGTGCAGGGAGCTTATGAGAAAATGGGATTACATAGAACAAGGGTGAATAGTGATCGATGGTCGGCACAGACACAGTGGGTGGAAGGGCCTGTTTCCCTGCTGTATCTTTCAATCAATCAAGTAATCAAGAGGGGGGATTATGTCATATAAAGATAAACGGGACAGTGGCATAGCGGTAGAGTTGCTGCCTAACAGCACCAGAGACCTGGGTTCAATCCTGACTACGGGTGCTGTCTGCATGAAGTTTGTACATTCACCTCGTGACTGCGTAGGTTTTCTCTGGGTGCTCCAGTTTCCTCCCACACTCCAAAGATGTACAGGTTTGTAGGTTAATTGGCTTGGGTAAAATTGGCTCGCTGAGGCTCCCAACATATTGTCATGTGTGCCGAGGTACAGTGGAAAACTGTTTTGTTGAGTGCGAGCAGAAGGTTAAATTGTTTGGTGAACATTTGTAACGTTGTCGGCGCCAGAAGCGTGGTGATGCTTTGTTTACTGCCTGGGTCAGGGTTGCTGTGTGATTTCACCGGGTTTAATGCCAAACAAAGCATTTCACTGTACCTTGGACCATGTGACAATAAAGTATCATTGAATCATTGCGATGGGGAAGCAACTGTTGGATATTTCACCTTCCCGAAAATTGAGTGGGTCTCCCGTAATGGAAAGGGCTTGGATGGGATGGACTTTGTTTATTAACAATACTGTAACTTGATATCTTGATCCTTGTCAAATCCCCCCAGGCCCTCGCTGTTCCCTTTCCGTGTAACTTCCTCCAGTACTCCTGCCCCATGACATCTCTGTACTCTTCCAGGTTCCTGCATAGACCTCCTTTCCATTGCTTCACCATCATTTTACCACCTCCCATAAAGATGGTGCCTCAAGCAGTCCAGCATTTCCACAACATCCCACTGACCTGTCAGCATAAATCAGCATTGAGCTTAGAGTCGAGTGCGTTGCCTAAGGGAGTGCTTCTTCCTGCATTATTTTATGTTATACCTTTGCAAGGGGTGGCACAGTGGCACAGCGGTGGAGTGGAGGTTCGATCCTGTCTGCGGATGCTATCTGTATGGAGTTTGTACCTTCTCACAGTGACATGAGACTGATCGTTGATTACGCTGATGGCCTTGCCCAGGCAGCGTGAAGTATAGACGGAGTCAATGGAAGGGAGGTTGGTCGTGTGATGCTTCTACAATTCTCTGTAATTTCTCGCTGTTCCCAAACCATGCTCTTGTAGTAGAGCTCTCATGTAGGGTGAAGAGAATTCACTTTAGGAATGCCTTCTGGTTTCTTTTCTTGAGCTGATATTTATATAATTAAATAATGCACTGGCAAGCTTTTTGTTTTTTTTGATTTTGAACAGAAACTACAGGACTCATCTCTGTCGGCTAATTACACAATATGCAAACGAACTGGAAATTAGATTCTAACATATCAACAATACAAGTGACCTTTATGTAGTTAAAATTAGCCGTGTTCACTCACAATATATTTCTGTCAAAGTTAAGTTTTAGTAGAGTTTAGTTTAAAGATACAGCGTGGAGACAGGCCCTTCGGCCCACTGAATCCACACCGACCATCGATCACCCATTCACGCTAGTTCCATGTTATTTCTTTTACCTATCCCTTCACTCTGGGGGCAATTTACACAGGGCTAATTAATCTACAATTACGCATGTCTTTGGGATGTGGGAGAAAACCGGAGCACCCGGAGGAAACCCACGAGGTCGTGCAAACTCCACACACAGACAGCACACGAGGTAGCAGAGATGTTAACCAAGATATGTCCATCTCCTCCTTTCTATGATATGCATGTTTAAATACGTTGATCAATGAGTAAAATATAAAGCTGAAGAATTTTAGATTCTCCCTTGAACTTCCATCTCACTCACGGAAGTTGCCCTATTAAGAGGGAGGGTGGTAGAGATTGAGGGGTGGCATCACAGGGATGGGCTGGTCCCCGAACGCAATACTTCACCACTCACCCATAGGTCTCAATATTCACCACTCCCTAGAGAGGGAGGGGGTCCAGAGAGAGAGGAGGGGGAGGGGGGGGTCAGAGAGGGAGGGAAGGGCAGAGAGGGAGGGCGGGGGGCGGAGAAGAAGGGGGCAGTGAGAGAAGGGGGGGCAGCGAGGGAGGGGGAGCAGAGAGGGGGGAACAGAAAGGGAGGGGGGCAGAGAGGGGGGGGGGGGCAGAAATGGAGGGGATACAGTGGGAGGTGGTAGAGGCAGCACCTACCCAGGTCGTAGAGCAGCAGCCTCCCCACCATGCGCCGGGCCCGAGCGAGGCTGCGGGTGGGCGTGTACCTGAGCAAGGCACCCCTCCCCCCCCTCTCCTCTCCCTCTCCCCCCTCTTCTCCCCCTCCCCCCTCCTCTCCCTCTCCTCCCCTACTCCACCCCCCCTCCTCCCCCCTATCAACCCCCTCTCCCCCCTTCCCTCCACCCTCCTCCCCCCCTCTCCACCCCTCTCCCCCCCTCTCTCTCTTTCGGGGAGGGGGTAGAGAGGGAGGGGGAGGGGGTAGAGGCAGCACCTACCCAGGTTGTAGAGCAGCAGGCCCCCCACCAGGCGCTGGGCCCAAGCGAGGCTGCGGACGGCGTGGACCCGAGCGAGGCCCGGAGCGATCTGAGGATGGTCAAAAGCAGCGGAGGGCCTGCCGATCGTGACTTCCGTGAGGGAAAGCCCACCCACCCGCGTGACAGATGATCGGGCGGGGGAGACGGAGAGGAGGTCGTCCCCTGTGACGGCCAGAGATCACCAGGTGGGATCGGGATCAACAGCGAGGAAAAGGCGTCATGATTCCCCGAGTCCCTGGAATCGACGGAGGAATCGCAGGTCTTCATAGACGGCCTCTCCCATAATGAGTAACAGCCACCTTCCCACCACGCTGCCCCGCGCCCGCGCGGTAATAAAGACTGCCGCCACCATGTTCTAGAACTTCAAGGAGCCCTGCGAAGCGCGCAGCATGACCTGAGCATCAGTTTAACAACGCTAAGTGACAAATTTAAAGAAGTAAAAGTTAGGAAGCCAAGAAGTACAGAAGGAGTGACATCACTCACAGCGCGAGCAGAGGCAGGCAGTCAGATCCATTGTGACGTCATCAGTGAGACCATCTTGTTTATTTTCTAAGTTATTTGAGATTCGTGAACATTTTCATATATAACTCGAGAAATAATGCATGAAATTTTCAGATAAGGCGATATTTGATTTCACAGGATAAATCTCTACCGGAATATGTAAACATTTTCCATTAGCTCGTCGTTTCTTCATGTAGATGTGATCACACACAAACAAATAAATGCATACACACACACACACACACACGCAGACGCACACACAGACGCACACACACACACACGCGCGCGCACACACACACACACACACACACACACACACACACACACACACACACACACACACACACACACACACACACGCACGCGCACACACACACACACACACACACACACACAGACACACACAGACACACACACCCGCACGCGCACGCGCACACACACACACACACCCGCACGCGCACACACACACACATACACACACACACACATACGTAGTTATATAATAAGGATATGTGCAACTGCATGGTGAAATTCTTCCTGCATAATTACACATATGGGGCCGCCATGTTTTGGCACCATTGCCAAAGTCCAAAGTCCGGTCTGTCCACCCGCTCTATCCAGGAAAGCCCTAGGCTCCCACAGTACTTTCCTCCGTCGCCTTTGACTGGATCAACCGACGTCCTTTCCTCGCCCAGCCAGCTTTGTGTCCTGTGGGCGCCACCTGCAAGTTACCTCGAAGGCATTGGAGGCAATACCCATGGTCACCCTCCTACTGACCCTTGTTCCTCCTGTCCGACATCACCCTCCCAGTACTGTGGTCCGACGAGCCTTCTGGCTGATTCTGCTGTCCCTCGAGCCTTCCACAAAGCTACTTGAACTTGAAAATACCCAGGATAGAAAAATCAAATACTAAATGGCATAACTTTAAGGTAAGGGACAAAGTTTAAAGGAGATGTGCGGGGCATGTTTTTTACACAGAGTCGGTGGGGACTGGAAAGCACTACCTGCGGTGGTAGTTGATGCAGATACGACAGTGTCATTTAAGAGACATTTGGAAAGGCACATGGATACGCAAAGAAAGGAGGGATACGGATCCTATGCCAGAAGATGTGTGGAGTCTATGTGGAGTCTGCAAGTTTTCCCTGTGACTGTGTGGGTTTCCACTGTGTGCTCCAGTTTCCTTCATCCCAAAGACGTGCAGGTTTGAAGCTTAATTGGTCCTGAGTGTGTACGATGTGGATGAGAAAGTGGGATATTATAGAACTAGTGTAAATGGATGATCAATGATTAGCATGGACCTGGTGGGCCAAAGGGCCTGTTTCCATGCTGTATCTCTAAATTAAACTAAAGTGATGATCTTGGAATTATGTTCGGCGAGGACATTCCTGGGTGGCACGATGGCACAGCGGTAGAGTTGCTGCCTTGCAGCGCCAGAGACCCAGCTTCGATCCTGATTATGGGTGCTGTCTATATGGAGTTTGTACTACCTCACCAAACACATACAGTCATAGAGTCAGACATACAGTCTTATGAAGGGTCTCAACCTAAAACATCTCCTATTCCTTTTCTCCGGACATGTTGCCTGACCACAGAAGGCTGTGGAGGCCAAATCATTGGATATTTTTAAGGCAGCGATAGATACATTCTTGATGAGTACGGGTGTCAGGGGTTATGGGGAGGAAAATGGGGTTGAGCGGGAGAGATAGATCAGCCATCTATAATGGTGGAGTAGACTTAATGGGCCGAAAGGCCTGATTCTGCTCCTATCACTCATGAAGCTATGAAGCCATTGCATTACTCCAGCATTTGATGCCTATCTACAGGTTTGTAGTTTCATTTGGCTTTCGCAATTATAAATTGTTCCTAGTGAGTAAGATGGTGATAATGTATGGGGACCACTGGTCGGCGCGGTCTTGGTGGGCCGTAGGGCCTGTTTCCACTCTGTAACTAAACTAAACTAGTTCTGTACTGTTCTATGTTCTATGATCTAAAATCTTGGCAGCCTGCAGAACCCATTATTTATGCATTGCACAACAAACCAACTGAGAGAGTTAAGGGACAAAAATTATATTCAGGCAATGTTGCTTTCATAAATCGGAATGTCAAAAATGGTCAGTTTTCTGCCAATACCTGTTCTACATGAGTTAAGGCAACAGAAACCAGCGTTGTAAGATTGCAGATTCCTGTAGGGAATACCGAGGAAATCATGTATAACTCAAGGGCAGATAAAATGCTTTGCTCTCATAAACACGTCAAGGGAAATTAAACACTGGAAGCCTTGTGGGAAATTAAACAAGTGGAAGCAAATGTTTTAATAAATCTGAGTTGTTTTAGTGTTGCAATCCAACCGTTTCTGTTGGTCAAAGGGAGGAAACAGATTTTAGACATAATTGAATGTATTAAGAAAAGTATTAATTTTAATGCAGTGTGGAAACATCCCATCGGCCAAACCTGCCCACATCGACCAACATGTCTCAACTACACAAGTCCCACGTCTACATTTGGCCCATATCCCTCTAAGCCCATCTTATCCGTGAACCTGTCTATATGTTTCTTACACGTTGCGATAGTACCTGCCTCAACTACCTCCTCTGGCAGCTCATTCCATACACGCGCCAACTTTTGTGTAAAAATGTTACCTCTTAGGTTCCTAGTCATAGAGAGGTAATTGAGTGATACAGCGGGGAAGCAAGTCCTTTTGCCCAACTTGCCCATGCCAACCAACATGTCCCATCTACATTGGTCCCACCTGCCACACTTGGCCCATATCCCTCTAAACTTATCCTATCCATATACCTATGTGTATGCTTCTTGAACATTTTGATTGTAACTGCCTCAACCACCATCTCCGGCAGCTTGTTCCATACAACCACCACAACTTAGTGTAAAAAAGTTACCCCTCAGGTTCCTATTCAATATTTCCCCCCTCACCTTAAACCTATGTCCTCTTGTTCTCGATTCCCGCACTCCGGGAAAAAGACTGTGTTTACCTGATCTATTCCTCTCATGATATGGCATATAAAGATTATTAATCAATGGTAAAATTAATATCCCGTTTGAATTTTGTGCTTACAATGATGTTGAAGCCATCAGAATTCACCATTGTAGCATTAACGTGGTCAACAAGTCTGTGGCTTTACAAGTTCAAGTAGGGCACAGTGGCACAGCGGGTACAGCTGCTGCCTCACAGAAATGAGAGAAATCATCATTCATCCCGCTGGGTTGAAAGCTGCCTCAGTGAAATATGAGGAGCTGCTCCTCCAATTTGCATGTGGCCGCACGCTGTCAGTGGAGGAGGCCTAGGACAGAAAGGTCAGTGCGAGAATGGGAAGGGGAGTTGAAACTAGACAAAAATGCTGGAGAAACTCAGCGGGTGAGGCAGGCAGCATCTATGTAGCGAAGGAAATAGGCAACGTTTCGGGTGGAAACCCTATTCAGACTGATGTGAGGGTGAGGGGGAGGGAGGGGGGGGGAGAAGAAAAGAAGAGGCGGGGCCAGTGGGCTGAGGGAGAGCTGAGAAGGGGAGGAGAAAGTAGGGACTACCTAAAATTGGAGAAGTCAATGTTCATACCGCTGCAGTGCAAACTGCCCAAGAGAAGTATGAGGTGCTGCTCCTCCAATTTACGGTGGGCCTCACTCTGGCTATGGAGGAGGCCCAGGACAGAAAGGTCGGATTCAGAATGGGAGGGGGAGTTAAAGTGCTGAGTCACCGGGAGATCAGGTTGGTTATTACGAACCGAGCGGAGGTGTTTGGCGAAGCGATCGCACAGCTTATGCTTGGTCTCACCGATGTAGATCAGCTGACATCTAGAGCAGCGGATGCAATAGATGAGGTTGGAGGAGATGCAGGTGAACCCCTGCCGCACCTGGAAAGACTGCTTGGGTCCTTGAATGGAGTCAAAGGGGGAGGTAAAGCGACAAGTGTAGCATTTCTTGCAGTTGCAAGGGAAAGTGCCCGGAGAGGGGGTGGTTCGGGTGGGAAGGGACAAATTGACGAGGGAGTTCTGGAGGGAGAGGTCTCTGCGGAAAGCGGACAGGAGAGTAGATGGGAAGATGTGGCAAGTGGTGGGATCACATTGGATGGCGAAAATGTCAGAGGATTATAGGGTTTCGACCCTAAACGTTGCCTATTTCCTTCGCTCCATCCGCTGAGTTTCACACCCGCTGAGTTTCTCCAGGATTTTTGTCTACCTTTGATTTTCCAGCATCTGCAGTTCCTTCTTAAACAGGGGAGTTGAAATGTTTGGCAACTGGGAGATCGCGTAGGCCAAGGCGGACTTAACCGGGGGGGGGAAGGATTTTGGATGTGGGCGGAGGGAGTAAACCAGGAAATATTCTAAGCACAAAGGAAAGCTTGCTTCAACCCAACCATTTCTACACTTGACTCAAGTGGGTTGTGATGCAGGCACATAAACTGGGTGCTTTTTCAACAGTGTGAACCACAGAAATAGAAATATATTAACATGGGATTTGCACTTTAAATATGGCTTCAAGTTTTACCCAGGCACGCTGCAACATGTCAGGAAAAGCAAAGCAAGAAATCAATGTCTACTGTGGGAGATGAGGCAATGATTTGGAAAAAGCACAATAAATAGTTTAGTTTAGTTTATCATTGTCAGGTGTTCCAAGGTACAGTGAAAAGCTTTTATTTGCGTGCGATCCAGTCAAAGGAATGACTATACATGATTACAATCAAACTGTCCACAGTGTACAGATACAGGATAAAGGGTACAACATATCGTGCAAGATAAAGTCAGAGTAAACATAGTTCAAAGGTCTCCAATAAGGTAGATGGGAGGTCTGGACTGCACACTAGACGGACGATTCAGTTGCCTAATAACAGCTGGGAAGAAACGACTTTAATTTAGTTCAGTTTATTGTCACGTGAACCGAGGTACAGAGTTGGTTGTGAGCTATCCAGTCAGCGGAAAGACGATACAGGATTACAATCAAGCCTTCCACAGTGTACAGATACAGGATAAAAGGAATAACGTTTAGTGCAAGATAAAGTCCAGTACTGTCCCTGAATCCGGAGGTATGTGTTTTCACATTTCTGTACCTCTTGCCTGATGGGAGAGGGGAGAAGAGAGAGCGACTGGGGTAATACTGGTCCTTGGTTGTGGTGGTGGCCTTGCAGAAGCATTGTGAAGTGTAGATAGAGTCAATGGATGGGAGGTTGAGTATAAATATTTAATACTCATCTGCTGTCTTACATGTTATCGATACCTGAGCTGATGGCTGGAGGAACTCAAAGGATCAGGCAGCATCTGTGGAGGGAAATGGACAGGTGACATTGAGGGTCGGGGACCCTTCTTCAAACATGGAATGGGGAGAGAAAGCTGCTACAGAGTAGGGAGAAGGCCAAACTCCATCAGTTCTGAAAAATGGGCCTAACCAGAAACGTCACCTATCCAATTACCCCCACAGTTGCTGCCTGATTTGTTGGGATTTTCTAGCACTATGTGTTCTGCTCCAGAAATACTCAAAGCTTTTCCAGCACTGAAATAAGCCATTACAGCCAACATTACCCATCCCAACTGTGAGATCTATCTTTGCAACCTCTTTTTCCTGCATTGAGCCCATATCACTCCTTGCCTTTCCTATCCAAGTACTTGTCCATAACCCTTTTCAATGTTGTAATTGTACTTAGCTCTACCATCTCCTTTGGCAGCTTGTGTTAAAACGTCATAGTCATACAATGTGGAAACAGGCCCTTCAGGCCAACTTGCCCACGCCAACCAATATGCCAACATGTTTAAATGTGGTGATAGAACCTGCCTCAAATACCTCCTCTGGCAGCTCGCTCCTTACGCCTAGCATCCTTTGTATAAAAAAGTTGCCCCTCAGGTTCCTATTAAATCTTTCCCCTCACCTTAAACCTATGTCCTTTGATTCTTGATTCCACCACTCTGGGTAAAAGACTTGGTGCATTTACCCTATCTATTCCTCTTATGATCTTATACACCTCCATAAGATAACCCCTCATCCTCCTGTGTTCCAAGGAATAAAGTCCCAGCCTGCACAACCTCCCCCTATAGTTCAGGTCCTAGAGTCCTGGCAACCTCCTCGTAAATTTTCTCTGTACCCTTTCCAACTTGGTAACTTATTTCCTCCCCCATCACTGCATTTGGCCCATATCCCTCCAAATCTGTCCTATCCAAAGGAATTATTTGTTAAGGTGTGATCTCCCTACCTGTGAAATGAGACATCGGTGATAGAGATAGTCCAGCTATTGAATCCTCGGTTGGTGGCTTTGATGCATTTCTGTCTTTACTTTACTTAACTTTAGATATGCAGCACGGAAACAGGCCTTTCGACTCGCTGAGTACGTGCCGACCAGTGATCACCCCGTACACTAGCACCATCCTACACATCAGGAACAATTTATAATTTTTACCAAAGCCAATTAACACACAAACCTGCACCTCTTTGGAGTGTTGAAGGAAATCGGAGCACCCGGTGAAAACCCAAGTGGTCACAGGGAGAAAGTACAAATTCCTACAGACAGCACCTGTGGTGAGTATCGAACCCGGGTCTCCGCTGCTGTGAGGCAGCGGTTCTATCACCTGTGCCAATTAATGGCAAAAGTATTTAAATGCAACAGTGGAGACACTTTGCTTCAATTCCGTGGATGTCTGGTGAGTCAACATTTGGGATAGTTTGTAAAGGTGTAGTCCCTACCTAACAAAGGATACCAAGAGCCCAGTGAATGTTAAATGATTGAATCCTTGGATGTCAACTTTTAATGTGTTTCTGGCATTTCTAGGTTGTTGGATTTCTCTCCTACAACATCATGAGCGCATGATTGAGGAGGACTCTGTCAGCTTGCACTGAGTATCTGGATCAAATGGACATTTGTTGCTGCTCAGGAAGTATCTGCTTCATGGAAAGCCGAAGGAGATGACAGCAGCATCCACCTGTGCAGAGCTTGAAATATCCTGTCCTCTCAAAAGCTGGCACTGCCTAGCTGTCCTTGATTTTGCCATCTGCTCTTGCTTATTTGGGCTGTAACCAGGTGAAAATTAAACGATCTGGCATACGGGAGCCCCTGAAGTGTGAGTGACCGAGGAGGCGTGCACCACACGACTTAGGAACAGCTCCTTCCCCTCTGTTATCAGGCTTCTGAACTGTCCATCCATAAGCTAGAGTACTGTCCGATTCACCTCTCTCATAATGCGGACATTGGACTTTGTCCGTTGAACTGTTGGGGGGTAGAGTGGTGTAGCGGTAAAGTTGTTGCCTTACAGCGCAAGAGACCCTGGTTCAATCCTGTTCTCAGGTGCTCTCTGTACGGAGTTTGCACATTTCCCTGTGACTGCGTGGGTTTTCTCTGGGTGCTCTGGTTTCCTTCCAAACTCCAAAGATGTACAGGTTTGTAGATTAATTGGCTTCTGTGAATTGTAATTTGTCCCTAGCATGTAGAATAGTACTAGCATATGGGGTGATCACTGGTTGGCACGGGCCTGTTGGGCCGAAGGGCCTGTTTCTGTGCTGTATCTCTCGACAAATGCATCCTCTCATATTGACTTGATGCCAATAGCAAATGAAGATTCATGAAGTAAGGAACAGTACAGAACAGTTCAGCTTCGGCCCACAATACCATGTTGATGCCATGTTAAACTAATCTCCTCCGCCTGCAAATGTTCCATATTCCCCCATCCCTTGTATATTGACATGTCTATGTAAAAGTCTCTTAAACACCACTATCGTATCTGCCTTCACCACCATCCCTGGCAGCATGTTCCAGGCACCCACCATTCTCTTTGTAAAAATACGTTGCCCAGCACATCTTATATCCTATATACTTAAAACTATGATCTTGAATGTGTGTGTGTGTGTGTGTGTGTGTGTGTGTGTGTGTGTGTGTGTGTGTGTGTGTGTGTGTGTGTGTGTGTGTGTGTGTGTGTGTGTGTGTGTGTGTGTGATCACATCTGCTCGAAAAAACGACGCTCTAACGGTAAAATGTTTACATATTCCTGTAGAGTTTTATCCCATGGATTCAGAAATCGCCTTATCTGAAAAATTCATGCTTTATTTCTCGAGTTATTTATGAAAATGTTCACAAACCTGAAATATCTTTAAAAATAAACGAGCTGATGACGTCACAATGGGTCTGCTCTGCACCGTTTTCCACGAGCGGCCTGCTCCGCGCTGTTTTCCAAGGGCTGCGAGTGACGTCACCCCCACTCGACTCGCAGTCCCTTTATCATCCGCCCGCCCACCATGGCCCCACCCGCTCGCCGTGGCCCTGCCCGCTCGCAGTCGGCCCCACTCGACCGGCCGTCCGCCCCATGCTCAGGGTCCTCAAGTCCACGTCCGCCCGCATCCCTCTCCCTGTCTCAAAAAGACATCGCAAGTCGGAAACCCCAGCTCCAAAAGGCAGCAAGCTCCCCTCTCAATATCTCTGCCCTCTCCCTGTTCCTGGAGCCCGAAGCTTCTGTGTCCCTCTCTGTGCCTCTGTGTCACTCTCCGTGCCTCTGTGTCCCTCTGTGTCCCTCTCTGTGCCTCTGTGTTCCTCTCTGTGCCTCTGTGTCCCTCTGTGTCCCTCTCTTGTGCCTCTGTGTCCCTCTCTGTGCCTCTGTGTCCCTCTCTGTGCTTCTGTCTCCCTCTCTGTGCCTCTGTGTCCCTCTCTGTGCCTCTGTGTCCCTCTCTGTCCCTCTCTGTGCTTCTGTCTCCCTCTCTGTGCCTCTGTGTCCCTCTCTGTGCCTCTGTGTCCCTCTCTGTCCCTCTGTGTCCCTGTCTGTGCCTCTGTGTCCCTGTCTGTGCCTCTGTGCCCCTGTCTGTGCCTCTGTGTCCCTCTCTCTCTACCCCACTCCCTCTCTAGCCGTGCCTGCGAGTTGGGGGCTATGCGTGAGTGGATAGGGTGGGGGATGGGGTAAAAGGAGTGAACGAATAATATTAATATAATATCAATGGGGGTGGTTAATGTGTGTGTGGAGGTGGTTAGTGTGTGTGTGGAGGTGTTGGTTAGTGTGTGTGTGTGGGGGGGTTGGTTTGTGTGTGTGATGCCGCAAGCCGCCCCCACCCCCCGCAACCGGGCTTTGAGGGGACGGGACCCAACGGGTCTCAATTTGTCTAGTAACTATTAAAACTCTGATCTTGGATGTGTGTGTGTGTGTATGTATAATCACATCTGCTCAAAAAAACCTGACGGTAATATTTTTATATATTCTTGTAGAGTTTTATCCCGTGAAGCCCGAAATTGCCTTATCTGAAAATTTTGATTATAACTTTCCCAATACCTTTATATTTTGCTCAAGATTCCAGTATCTGCAATAGAAACATAGAAATATAGAAACATAGAAAATGGGTGCAGGAGGAGGCCATTCGGCCTTTCGGGCCAGCACCGCCATTCATTGTGATCATGGCTGATCGTCCCCTATCAATAACCCGTGCCTGCCTTCTCCTTGTATCCATTGACTACACTAGCCCCAAGAGCTTGTGTCATATTTTTTGTCTTTCCTACTCTTTTTCCTACTCCTGAGGCATATTTTGTGTTTCCTACTCTTTTAAATTTATTCATTGTTTTCTATGTGTTACTTCTGTATTGATTTTTTTTAATTTTAGCGACACAGCATGGAAACAGGCCCTTCAGCCCACTGAGTCGAGACTGACCATTGATCCCACTAGTTCTATGTTATCCCATGTTCTCATCCACTCGCTACACACTAGGGGACAATTTACAGAGACCAATCAATCTATAAACTGGAACATCTGTGGGGTGTGGGAAGAAATCGGAGCAGCCGGAGGAAAACCCACACGGTCACAGGGAGAACTTGCAAACTCCACAGACAGAGCACCCAAGTGTATAAAATCTGGAGGAATAGATCGGGTAGATGCACAATTTCTTGCCCAGAGTATGGGAATCAAGGGCCAGAGGACATAGGTTCAAGGTGAAGGGGAAAAGATTTAATAGGAATCTGACGGGTAACCTTTTCACACAAAGGGTGATGAGTGGATGGAACAAGCTGCCAGAGAAGGTAGTTGAGGCTGGGACTATCCCAACATTTAAGAAGCAGTTAGACAGGTACATGGATAGGACATGTTTGGTGGGATATGGACCAAGCGCAGGTGGGACTAGTGTAGCTGGGACATATTGGCTGGTGTGGGCAAGTTGGGCCGAAGGGCCTGTTTCCACACTGTATCACTCTATGATGCTATGACTCTAAGGTCAGGATCAAACCCAGGTTTCTGGTGCTGTGAGGCAGCGGATCTACCAGCTGCGCCACTGTGCTGCCCAAGTCACTTCCACCCTCATCTTCTCTTGGGACCAGTAGATCAGCCAAGGTCACCACACTCCCAGCTACCACCAGATAGGAGAACCTCACTCCAGAGTTTTGCCTTTCTCCTTCCATGCTGGGATTTCTCCCTCGCTCCCCCAACCAGCATGAACTTGCACATTTGAGGCCCAAATAGCACCAAAGCACCAGGAAAATCATTATCACATCCGCTGGTGCTAATTGACTGGGAAACCCAAAGATCACAAGTTGATGAAGTGACTGGATTATGTACAGATATGTTATACATTATTGGAATCACACTGGCCACCACAGTTCCACCAATCTTCCTTGAAGGCTCCCATTGTATCCAGTAAACCCAAGCCCACAATATGGTGTGATGTTGATGGTTTTACTTACCTGTTCCCACTGAAAACACCATACACATTGTGAATTTAGCAGATTAGTGTAGGCTGAGAATAGAATGTATTAAAAATAAAGTATCACTTCAATGGCAAACAAATCGATTTTTACCTTGAACAAAATACAAAGTGTTGGAATAAATCAGCAGGTCAGGCAGCACTGCAGGAAAAATGTTTGCGATGTTGGGGGAGTTCAGAACCAGAGGTCACAGTTTAAGAATAAGGGGTAGGCCATTTAGGACTGAGATGAGGACAAACTTTCTTCACTCAGAGAGTTGTGAATCTGTGGAATTCTCTGCCACAGAAGGCAGAGGAGGCCAATTCACTGGATCCTTTCAAGAGATAGTTACATTTAGCTCCTGGGGCTAAACCTTTTGCTTTTATACTATCCCTGATTTCCCTTGTTATCTATGGATGCACTACCTTCCCTGATTTATTATTTTGCCAAACTGGGATGAACAATTGTTGTAGTTCACCCATGCAGTCTTTAAATGCCTTCCATTGCATATCCGCCGTCAACCCTTTAAGAATCAATTGCCAGTCTATCTTGGCCAATTCACGTCTCATACCCTCAAAGTTACCTTTCTTTAAGTTCAGAACCCTTGTTTCTGAATTAATTATGTCACTCTCCATCCTAATGAAGAACTCAACCATATTATGGTCACTCTTGCCCAAGGGGCCACGCACAACAAGACTGCAAACTAACCCTTCCTCGACCAAGGATGCCAAAGGATGTAGCAAATTTTGTTATACAAAATTTGGTCTGTGAAGTGCCCCATAAAAGATTGCAGCATTAGATAAGCACCTGTGGACTTGAACGTAATAAGTTAAGTCCAGGGGGTCAGATATGCGGCTTTATGTGTGGGCCAGATATATTGTCAGTGCAGAGGGGCTAGGAGCAAGGCCAAGTGTGCATCCAGAGTCAAGGTCTGATATAGTACTAGATGTGCAGTCAAAGCTGGGACAATGGGAGCATTCAGCACTGGGAACCTAAGCAGGTAAACAGCAATGACCAGGGTAGAATAGGGGGCCGGGTGTAAGGCTGGACTCAGGGTCAGGAATGAAAAAAGGTATGCAACTGGAGTCAGGGACAGGAGTAGTACCAAATGTGCAGTGAGACCCAGGTTGGTCAACATGGGCCAAGTGCTTGATTATAATCTGATTTCCATACATGAATATAGTAAGATAATTCATGTGCTGCACCTGTTGATCAGAGCCTGACTCTACTGTGGAATGTAATTAGGAATGTAATTTAGCCTAACCTTATTCATAGCTAATTCAATTTAAAGCATAAATATTGCATTCAAGTGTAAGTTAAAAGACTCGCGACAGTATGCACCATATTGCACAATTTTAAGCAGAAAAATGCAAAAGTTCTGTACCAATGGTACCAATGTCCCCCCTCCGACTCCCTCCCCACCTCCTCCCTCAGGCGCTACGCACCCTCGGGCTTGGTCTCTCGCAATTCCTCACTCCCAATTCTCACCCCATGTTGGCAGCCCTGTAATACATAACAAAATAGCTTTTCACTGCAATAAACAAAACAAACTAACAATACTCAAGAATAAAGGGGCAGCACAATGGTGCAGTGGTAGAGTTGCTGCCTTACAGCGCCAGAGACCGGGGTTTGATCCTGACTAATGGTGTTGTCTGTACGGAGTTTGTATGTTGTCCCTGTGACCACGTGCATTGTTCCTGGGTGCCCTTGTTTACTCCCACACTCCAAAGGTGTACAGGTTTTTAGGTTAATTGGTTTTGGTAAAAATATGTAAATTGTCCCTCGTGTGTAGGATAGCGCCAGTGTACGTGGATCACTGGTTGGCGTGGACTCAGTGGGCCAAGGAGCCTGTTTTCATGCTGTGTCTCTAAACTAAACTAAACTAAACTAAAGTAAACTAAACAAAGAAAAAATTGAAACCAGCGGCAATGCAAATCTAACAAGAGTTACTTTTCTTTCTGTTGAATCAATGTTTGAAAGAGCATTTTTAATCATCCTACCAAGGATATTTCTGCTTACCTTCTATTGAGGTGTTCAGTCTTTCAGCCTTCACGCTCAACCAAAATCTATTGACTACTTATAAAGTGCCAGCCACATATAAAACAGACAGCGGAGAAATAAGAAGAACAAAAAGGTTGCAGGTTTTATTATAGATCTGCCTTCCAAAATCACCACAGAAGCCATCACTGTGTACCATTGTCCAAAATGCCAGTGATGTTTCCTGCAGAATTTATCTCCACACTGGAAAACTTCAATGTATGTCAGAATCATCCTGGTTTTACTCTGAATGTAGGTCATGTCCCTTGCTTGTAAAAAAAAAGATTCAACAACTTCCACGGCACAGTTCAAAAAGACACAGAACAAAGAAATGTATATTTTTGAATCATTACTTACTTTAACATAGAAACATAGAAACATAGAAAATAGGTGCAGGTGGAGGCCATTCGGCACTTTGAGCCAGCACCGCCATTCATTGTGATCATGATCAGAGATACAGCGTGGAAGCACCGAGTCCGCCCTGACCAGCGATCACCCCCCACACCAGCACTATCCCACACATTAGGGGCAATTCACAATTTTTACCAAAGCCAATTTTACTTCGGAGTCACGTGAGTGACTACGTGAAGAACCCGCTCAGTGCGCAGGCGCGGCATTACGCCAGCAGTGCAACAGCGGCTGCAACGGGAGTTAGGGGCTCCCGCTACAGAATGAAACGGACCGTCAGGTGAGTATCCTGAGGTCGGGTTTTCTTTTACAGGGGAGCCTTTTTCTGCTTGTGTTTTTACAGGCAGAGAAAAAGGCTCTGGAACAAAACTGTCCCCCGTTCGAAGAGGAACGTTTTCCGTTGGGGAGGGGGGCAGCAACAGGCAGTAGGAGCGTTACCCGGTGTTCCGTAATTCCCCGACACCGTGCCGAGCCCAGCCCGCACGGGGGGAGAGAGAGCCGCCTGAGCCGCTGGAGCGGCTCACGGAGCAGGTGCCTGCGAGACGCGCTGCTTGAGGGGCGCTCTCGCTACTACAAGGCACAAAAGCTCGAGAAGAAGGTGGTAGGAACAATTACCGGGCGCTCCGCTATCCCCGTCACCGCGCTGAGCCCAGTCCCGCTAGTGCCTGAACTGCGGGCTGGATGTCTAGCCATCCGAACAGGCATCCGGCCGGTGGCGTCCGATTCGTCCTAAATGGAGGAGAGACAGCCGCCTGAGCTGCATCCAACAGCTATTGGAGCAGCTCCAGCGAGATGCGCAGAAAGAGCGCTCTCGCGGAGGGAGGTCAGGCACCTCCTCCACAGTGTTTCATGCACTGCCCTCTGCTCCCTCATTACTGGAGGCTAGCATTGGTGACCAGGGCTGGGCTGGTCTGGAACAGGGGCAGGCGGACGAATTCGGGAGTATGCCAGGGATGCAGGAACAGGAAGAGCTGTTGGGTGTGATGGACCGCTTTGTAGCAACCCCACGGGCTGGAGCACCGCTGGAACCAAGAATGGCGGCCAGCATCAACCATCTATCCAATAAACCATTACTGGAAAAGGTGCTCGCTGAGGTGCTGAAACAACACACAGCACCAGAAAACTGTGAGGCCCTCAAAGTAAAAAGTGTCAACAGCCAAATCTGGGGGCATGTGGGGTCACACATCCGGACCCAAGAACTCAAGCTACAGCGGATCCTAAGGCTCCTGACATCGGCCATCACAGCCTTTGCTCGTTCCGTGGGGACCACGGAGATGGATACCTGCCAGCAGGATGTGCTGGCATTAATGTGTACCACACAATTTGAGATCAACAATCTCCGGAGGGAAACATAAGACCTGCCCTCAATCCCAAATTTGCTGGCTTGTGTAAAGCCCCAGCTGCGGAGACGGACGCGCTGCTATTTGGGAAAGATCTCAATAAAAAACTGAAGGAGATGGAGGAAGCATCAAAAACCTTCGGCCTAATGAGGGCAGGCCCCGGGACGAGCAAACCAAGACCTCCGATACCCAAGCGGCAGCACCCCACGGCATCCACCAGTCGACGACCGCAATATGGGACTGGTGAACGCTTGGGGTCCGCACATTATCCCCAAAGATCTTTTAGATCAGGGCCCGCAGCGGACCCTCTGGAAAATGCACCTCCCCCCAACATCGCCAGCACGTCAGAACAAAATCTTCAGGAAAATGAAGAAACAGAATCGCCAATAACCATGGAGGTAGGTGGGTCTGGTCCCTACCAGCATATAGAGAATAAGGGTGCTTTATTAACAGGGGGGAGATTTGTTTAAAGAAGTATGGGGTATGGTCACGAGTGACAAGTATATACTCAACAGCATTAGTGGATATAAAATACAATTCATGTCAGAAAAAACGCCACCAGTTCAACATTGGCCCCAAAGGGTATTTCTCCCTCCGTCAAAGAGAAACGTGAGGGACAAGCTGAACTGGTGAGACTTATCACAAAGGGGGTCATCGAAAAGACCAAACATGAACCTTTGGAATTTGTATCGAATATATTCACTAAAACCAAAAAAGATGGTGGCTGTCGCATCATCATTGACTTAACATCACTAAACAAATTTGTTAAGTATATACATTTCAAAATGGAGACATATGTTACTGCCAAACAACTGAATTCCAAAGGACACTTCATGGCAAGCATTTATCTTAAAGATGCTTACTATCTAGTACCCATATACAAGGATCATCACAGATACCTAAAATTTATCTGGATGGTACAAAGCATTGCCCTATGGGCTAACTTCAGCCCCAAGATTATTCACCAAAATATTGAACCCAGCCATGGCAATACTAAGAAAACAAAAACATATTGTCATGGCATATCTGGATGATATTCTGATAGTAGGGAAAACGATGGAATTGGCTGTGGCAGCAGTATCAGCTACAAAACAGCTCCTCGAAACTCTGGGGTTCGTCCTACATCCAGATAAATCTAAGTTGAAGCCATCCACTATCATGGATTACCTGGGCTTCACAATTAACTCAGTCCATATGACTGTTACCTTGCCAAAGGCAAAAATGGTTGAATTAGCACAATCATGCAATAATTTAATGGTCAACGAGCGACCAACTATTCGACAAGTAGCAAGAGTAATTGGGGAAATGGTAGCAGCATTTCCGGCTACACAATTCGGACCTTTGCACTATCAAAAAATTTACAGAGAGCAAAGGTACAGGCAATAAAACGACATACAGGTCACTATGATCGTGTCATGAACTTACCCACTGAAGCAATATCAGAGCTACAGTGGTGGGCAGAAAACCCTATCTTTATCACTAACCCTACTTTAGTTACTCAAACAGATGCCAGTGCTCAAGGCTGGGGAGCGACTGGGGAGCGACTAACTCCATATCCAGCACAGGTGGTAGATGGACTAACCTAGAGTCATCATTACTACTTACACTGGGCATTAACTATCTAGAGATGTTGGGCGCCTTTTATGGTTTAAAAGCAGCTCTATCTAATATGCAGCACTTGCATGTTCGGTTACAAATTGATAAATACTATGGTGATGGCTTATATTAACCATATGGGTGGCATATGGGTGGCATAAAATCATTATCATGTGACAAATTGGTCAGCATGATTTGGCAATGGTGTGTCGAAAGACATATTTGGCTATCAGCTACTTACCTACCAGGTAAGCTAAACACCCATGCCATGAGAAAATTAAACGCCTGGGTTGCAAGTTTGAACAGACCTTACCTGGAACTGGGATTGTCCAAACAAACCATCACCACCATGTCGGCATCCCTTCGAACATCCACCAAGAGGTAGTACTTAACCAGCATCAAAAAAGGGAGAAGTACTGCCAGGAAACAGGGACAACATACGCAACAGCTACAGCCACCAACATACTGGAGTTCCTGGCCTATCTACACCACGATGTAGGGATCAGCTACAGTGCCATCAACACAGCGCAGAGTGCTCTTTCTGCTTATCTCAAACCAGCGCCAGGACAACAGGCGATGGGATCCCATCCACTGGTGGTAAAACTGATGAAGGGCATTTACAATATCAAGCCCTAAGCCCAGGTATACCCATATTTGGGATATCAGTGTGGTCCTGACATATCTCAGGGAATGGCCACCAGCCAGATCCCCCGGCCTCGAGCAAGCTACACTAAAGACGCTCATGTTGATGGCACTTGTATCCGCTCAGAGGGTCCAGTCACTACACCTATTGCGACTGGACAACATGATCACAGCTCCAGACCAGATCTGTCGTTATCCAGCGACTGATCAAACAGAGCAGACCAGGAACACCTAATCCAGTCATGGCTTACCCACCAGAACCACGGTTATGTGCCATGACCCACCTACTATCCTACATAGACACAACCAAAATATTCGAGGGAGATGAAAAGCCTTGTGGGTCAGTCACAAAAACCTTATGGTCGGGTGACGAGCCAAACCATTGCGAGATGGCTCAAGCAGGTGCTAGAAACTGCTGGGATAAACACTAACATGTACAAATTTTATTCCACCAGGGCAGCATCCATGTCGATGGCTAAAGAATGGACATGCCTATAGACCACATCCTGGCTACAGCAGGATGGTGGGGGGGGGAAAGACCGTTCAGAAATTTTATAATAAGCCGTTGGCAAAACCTGGTTTATTTGCAGTAAAGATTTACGAACTGCAAATATTTAATTTAAGTCCAGGGGAGCAACTTAATTCTTTGTTGTTATTGTTTAAAAAATACCATTGTGTTTTTCTACAAATAGACTCATTGGTTGATTACGATAACACTTCCTCCCTCAAGAACTTCGGCAGTGAATGAAATGAAACTGTTACACGGTTTTGAAATCACAGAGCTTTGAAGTCTTCACGTAGTCACTCACGTGACTCCGAAGTAAAATAGTAAGATTAAACGAGAACTTACCAGTTTGAAGTTTGATCTGTATTTTATGAGGAGTTACGATGAGGGATTACGTGCCCTCCGCTCCCACCCTCATTATATGGATCAAACTAATAAATTGATGTCTCCTTATCTTTACTATGTTTACTTCAAAATAACTGTGTCTATCTGTGATTCCACACCGCTGCTTGGAAGTATGCCGCGCCTGCGCATTGAGCGGGTTCTTCACGTAATCCCTCATCGTAACTCCTCATAAAATACAGATCAAACTTCAAACTGGTAAGTTCTTGATTAATCTTACTATTAATCTGCAAACCTGCATGTCATTGGAGTGCGCGAGGAAACTGGAGCACCCGGAGAAACCCACGTGGTCACAGAGAAAATATTTCCTGTCCACTTAGTGAGGATTCTACAATTCCTAATTTAAACTCTTTTAGTCCAACTTTGCCCTGCTTCTTGCTATAGAGAAATAATTTGGTTATTGCTGGAAACTAGAATGCTGCAAACTTGTTAAAACGCCTGTTATTACCCAGCTACAGTTCCATGTACAGTTATGTGCTGTTCATCAAATTAAAGAAAGATTGTCACAGCATAAAGGAGGATACAGAGGAGATTTATCACACTATCGCCAAGTCAGACACATATTGTTATGAGAAAAGATTGCCAAGCGCGATTGTTTTCTTTGGAGCAGGAGAGGTTTAATGCAGGTGCATAAATTATTAGTCTTGGATTGGCAGATTAGGCAGAATTTATTTATCTCAACAGAGAAGTCAATAACCAAAGGGTTTTGTAGAGTAATGAATAAAATCAATTGGAGAGAAATTAGGCTGATTATTTTCTTGAATATGCCTGAAAGGCTGATAACTACAGAAAACCTTACCACACTGAAATATTACCTTTGGACTTTAGACTTTAGAGATACAGCGCGGAAACAGGTCCTTCAACCAACTGAGTCTGCACCGACCACCGATCACCCTGTGCACTAACTATCCCACACAATAGGGACATTTTTACTTACCAAAGCCAATTAGCCTACAAACCTGTACGTCTTTAGAGTGTGGGAGCAAACCAGAGCACCTGGAGAAAACCCACATGGTCACAGAAAGAACGTACAAACTCCCTACAGACAGCACCAGTAGTCAGGATCAAACCCAGGTCTCTGGCTCTGTAAGGCAGCAACTCTACCGCTGTGCCACCATGCTGCCCACGTAGATGGGCTCTGGAATTTCTACTATGGAATTTAGAAGGAAGAGAGGCAACATTATTGAAACATAAGATTATTAAGGGTTTGGACACGCTAGAGGCAGGAAACATGTTCCCGATGTTGTGGCAGTCCAGAACCAGGGGCCACAGTTTAAGAATAAGGGGTAAGCCATTTAGAACGTAGGTGAGGAAAAACTTTTTCACACAGAGGGTTGTGAATCTGTGGAATTCTCTGCCTCAGAAGGCAGTGGAGGCCAATTCTCTGGATGCTTTCAAGAGAGAGTTAGATAGAACTCTTAAAGATAGTGGTCAGGGAATATGAAGAGAAGGCAGGAACAGAGTACTGATTGTAGGTGATCAGCCATGATCACAGCGAATGGCGGTGCTGGCTCAAAGGGACGAATGGCCTATTGCTGCACCTATTGTCTATTGTCTATTGAATGTTCTTTAAATTACAGGGCCAGAATGGGAAGTTAGAATTTGTGTAAATCACTCATTTTGGCGAATAGACTTAATAATCACCTTCCATACTGTGCATTTCCATTTTCTATGATAATCTATAAATTTATAATAAAAAGCAAAGTTTTGGAGGAACCAATTGGGTCAGGCAGCATCAGTGGAGGGAATGGACAGGTGACGTTTCGGGTAAGACCATTGTTCAATACTATAAATTTATAGCACATGGAATGGTAATAGTTTTGGAGCCACAAAGAACTGCGGATGCTGGTATCTTGAGCAAAACACAAAGTGTTGGAAAAACTCAGCGGGTCAGGCAGCATCTGTGGAAGGAATGGACAAACGTTTTTTTTCGTGACGGGCCCTCCAAATAGGTTTGTAGGCTAATTGGCTTCTGTAAATTGTATATTGTCCCTAGTGTGTAGGATGGTGCTAGTGTACGGGGTGATCGCTAGTCGGCGTGGACCAAAAGGGGCTGTTTCAACACACTTTAGTCTAAAGTCTAAAATATAGTTATTTTTCGCAGTGAGGCATTTCAGTGAGTTTCCTGCTCTTGATTCTTCATTCTCTCAAAGAAGGGGAATTTGCAGCAGTCATAGTCATAGTGTGGAAACAGGCCCTTCAGACCCAACTTGCCCACAGGGCCCAACATGTCCCAGCTACACTAGTCCCACCTGCCTGCGTTTGGTTCATATCTCTCCAACCCTGCCCTATCCATTTACCTGTCTAACTGCTTCTTAAACGTTGGGATGGTCCCAGCCCCATCTACCTCCTCTGGCAGCTTGTTCCATGCACCCACCACCCTTTGTGTGAAAAAGTTAACCCTCAGATTCCTATTAAATCTTTTCCCCTTCACCTATGTCCTCGACTCCTACTCTGGGTTGTGGCAGCAGTCTGTTGCTGCGGGAAGGTTTCTGAAAAACACCAGCAGGTTGCTAGCAGGAGGTTAGAGTAAGTGCAATAAAAGGAGAGAGCAAGAGAGAGAGAGAGATGCATAGAGTGCACAGAATATTAAGGAAGCATATGCATCTTGAAAACACCAATTGTCAGGAAGTGTGCCAACTGGGAGATTAACATAATCCTCAATTTTGCAGACTCTACCTGTGGCTTTGCTCCAGGGGCAGCCTCCTGTGTACCTAAAATAAGGTGTTAAATTTGTGGCACTGAAATATGGTACACATGCATGTTAAGCAGAAGAGATGGTGAGGAATGGATAGAGCTTTCAAGAGCGGCACAGTGGCGCAGCGGTAGAGTTGCTGTCTTACAGTGCCAGAGACCCGGGTTCGATCCTGGCTCTGACTGTACTGTGTCTATGTCTATGTTTGTAGGTGGGTTTTCTCCGGGTGCTCTGGTTACCTCCCACACTGCCAAGACGTGTAGGTTTGTAGGTTAATCGTCTTCAGTAAAATTGTAAACTAGTGTAGGAGAGTGTTAGTGTATCCGTGGTCGCTTGTTGGCACAGACTCGGTCGGCCGAAGGGTCTCTAAAGTTTAAAGTCATAGTGATTGATTGCTTGAGGAAAGATAGAGACAGAAACAGGCCACCGAGTCCGCGATGACCATTGATCAGCTGTTCACACTAGTTCTCTGTTATCCCACTTTTGCATTAATTCCCTACAAACTAGGGGAATTTTACAGAGGGCCAATTAACCTACAAACCCGCACGCCTTTTGGATGTGGGAGGATGTTGGAGTGGTTCAATGGTTCTTTATTATCACATGTACAGACATCCAGTGAAATTATTTTTTTGCATACAGTTCAGTAAAATATTGCCCATATGTAAGCACAACCTCAGATTAGTATAAAGTGCATAGAAATCACCCACTGAGACCACATGCAAGAGTCACCACGCTTTGCTGCCGTTTTCAACGTCGTGCTGCACGTGGAGGAAACCACGAAGAACGTGCAAACTCCACTCAGTCAGTACTCGAGGTCAGGATCAAACCTGGGTCTCTGGTGCTGTAAGGCAGTGGCTCTACCAGCTGCCTCCAGACCAATGAATCCGATCAAACAACTGTAGTCCTACCACATCCAGTCTTGTATGGTGGTGAACAATTAAACTCTTAATGAGAGGAGGAGTCACCAAGAACATCCCGAACCTTAACAATAGTTAGACACAACCTGGGAATGGTAAGGACATGGTTAAAATCTTCACCGTCATGTTTAGCCAGACTTGCCGGTTAGATGTTCTTCTAACCATCCTCGCTATCACATAAACCAGTCTTTGCCCAGGAACGAAGGAGATTACTAAAAGTGGTGGACACCATCACGAGTACTGACCTCCCCACCATTGAAGGGATCTATAGGAAATGCTCTCAAAAAGGCAGCCAGCATCATCAAGGACCCAGGGGCGGCACATTGGTGCAGCGGTGGAGTTGCTGCCATACAGCGCCAGAAACACGGGTTCGATCCTGATCATGGGTGCTGTCTGTACAGAGTTTTCCCCATGACCTGCACAGGTTTTCTGCGGGTGCTCCAGTTTCCACTCACACTCCAACGACGTACAGGTTTGTAGGTTAATTTCACATCGGTACAATTGTAATTTGTCCCTAGAGTGTAGGATAGTGCTAATGTACGTGGTTCGCTGGTCGGCACGGACTCGGTGGGCAGAAGGGCCTGTTTCTGCGCTATATCTCTAAAATAAAATTAAGAACTAAAGTGAACAGTAATCGTATCAACCAAAGTTGGGTCTACCTGGAAGAGTAAGATGTCATGGATCTTCTCCGAGTGGAATCGGTAAGGTCTAGCCATCTGCAACTAGTGTGAAGCAATCATCCGTCATTCCTTCAGTATGAGTGCTCTGTATCATTCCACATGTTGGGTGCTAGGAGATAGAATTACCTATAAAGTTTTTGCTACATTTGGTCTTCATTAGTCAGGGTATTGAGTATCAAAGTTGGGATGTTGTGTTCCAGTTGTACGAGACGTTGGTGAGGCCTTATTTTGATTATTGTGTTCAGTTTTGGTCATCCTGCTATAGGAAGGATGTTGTCAAGTTGGAAAGGCTGCAGAAAAGATTTACGAGGATGTTGCCAGGACTCGAGAGTCCAAGCTAAATTGAGTAGTTGGGCAGGCTAGGACTTTATTCCTTGGAGCACAGGAGGATGAAGGGTATAAATATAAATATAGTTATAGAAGTGTATAAGATCATGAAGGGATTCACAATCTACAAGCAAAGGTATTTATGTACATACTGTATCTCAACATTGTAAAATCAATAAAACCAAGGGCTTTGATGATTATTTCCCTGGAAACGCCATACGGGGTCGTAGGTTAATTAGTTTGGCAAAATTGTAAATCATAAATTGTCCCTAGTGTGCAGGATTTATATTAGTCCGCGAGGATCGCTGCTCAGCGTGGAGTCAGTGGACCGAAGGGCCTGTTTCCGCGCTGTATCTCTAAATCGAAAACTATACCTATTACAGGGTCAGACAACATCTGACACAGGTACTGATTCTGAACAATAGAAATAATTGTTGAATCCTAAGTAAGAAAAATCAGTGCATTTCTGATCTGTGATTTTCACATCCTAATATATGGGTAGATTAAGAAAGCTGACTGAATCATGTGGGAGTCAGTATAGTATACACTTTTTGAAATCAATACGATATAATTCCATGTGTTCAAGAAGGAACTGCAGATGCTGGAAAATCGAAGGTACACAAAAAAGCTGGAGAAACTCAGTGGGTGCAGCAGCATCTATGGAGCGAAGGAAACAGGCAACGTTTCGGGCCGAAATCCTTCCATGATGTTTTAATCGGCAATGTGATTCCTGTTGATTTGACCTGACTGAAGATTTCTTGACAGCTCTGATGTCTCATTGAATTCCTTTGGTTAATTGTTCAAGCTTTTTCTAATCGCTACTAGGCACTCCTGACTGTAGTGCTGTTCCTTCAAGCTGAACTGTGACGAAGTGGTTGGCTTCTGCATCTAAGTGCTCCCACTTCCATTAATTTATTGATGCATCACAGAAATATAAATTGTTTTGAGGTAGTCTTTCTCCCAGAAGCAAAGTTTTTGTTTGAGAGATTAGAAGATCGTGCTTGCATTTGGAAGTTATGTAAATATGCTGTTGCTAGAGTTCTAACAAAGACCAAAAAATTTGAGCATATTACACCAATTCTTAAATCCTTACATTGGCTCCCTGTATGTCAGAGAATTGATTTTAAAATCCTGCTGCTCACCTATAAATCACTACATGGTTTAGGGCCAAAGTATATCACTGACATGCTTCCACTATATAAGCCTTCTAGACCGCTAAGATCTTCTGAAACCAATCTGCTAGTGATTCCCAGAGTAAATACAAAACATGGGAAAGCAGGATTTAGTTACTATGCAACAAATAGCTGGAATAAACTTCCTGAAGATTTAAGACTTGCCTCAACTTTGACCACTTTTAAAACAAGACTGAAAACTTTTATGTTTACTTTAGCTTTCAGCTAAATCTTAACTACATTGCACTTTTAACTTTTGCACTTTTTATAATGCATTTTTAATTTTGTTTTTCTTTTCTTTTAGTTCTTCTATTTTATTTCATTTTATTATTTCATTTATTGTATGACATGTTTTTATGTGAAGCACTTTGAGTCTGCCTCGTGTATGAAATGTGCTATATAAATAAAGTTGCCTTGCCTTGCCTAAATGTTTCCTTCATCCTCTGGTTTGCATCCTGCATCATTAGCTTATTTGCGATGGATGCTATGTGCATATTCCTGATCTATGCAGTGATGGGATAAAACATAAAGCAGATGGGGAAGTCCTATAAAAGCTTTTGAATGACATATTTCCACTCTTGGGTCCCAATGGACACTTGGTGCTACAGTACATCAGTCATATTGATTTAATTCTGAAGTATTGGCAGTCACGGCATATTAATTAGAGTTGCTGCCTTACAGTGCCAGAGACCCGAGTTCAGTTCTGACCACAGGTACTCTCTGTACAGATTTTGTACCTTCTCCCAGTGACCTGTGTGGGTTTTCTCCAGGTGCTCCGGTTTTCTCCCACACTCCAGGCATAAAGGTTTGTAGGCTAATTGGCTTTGGTAAAATTGTGACATTTGGGTGATATTTCAGGTCAAGACCCTTCTTCAAACTGAAGAAGACTTAAGAAACATAGAAACAGAAAAATCTGTGCAGGAGTAGGCCATTTGGCCCTTCGAACCAGCACTGCCATTCAATATGATCATGGCTGATCATCTGAAATCAGTACCCCGTTCCTGCTTTTTCCCCAGATCCCTTGATTCCTTTAGCCCTACGAGCTAAATCTAACTCTCTCTTAAAAGAGTTCTTCAGGTCTGAAGAATAGTTCCGGCCCAAAACGTCACCCATCCTTTTTCTCCAGCCTGACCCGCTGACTTACTCCAGCACTTTGTGTTTTGTTTTTAATTGTTGTCCACAGTACAATGCAAACTCAGAATTAAGGTAATCCTTACTCTTGATTATCCTCCAGCTATCAGCCTAATATTGTCATGACTGATCTTGGCATTCTGCACAGATGACTTTGGTTAGGTTGCATTTGGGGCATTGCATGCAGTTCTGGTCGTCCCATTACAGGAAGAATGTGGAGCCTTTGGAAAGAGTGCAGAGGAGATGTACCAGAATGATGCCTGGATTAGAGGCTATAAGATACAAGGAGAGTTTATGTCTGAACAAGGGACCTTACCCAAAATGTCACCTATCCATGTTTTCCAGAGATGCTGCATGACCCGCAGAGTTTTGTGTTATTTTGAGCTACAAGGAAAGGTTGGACAGATATGGTGTCGCAATGAACTGCAGATGCTGGTTTAAATCTAAGAAAGACACAAAATGTTGGAGTAACTCAGCAGGACGGGCAGCATTCCTGGAGAGAAGGGAAGGGGGGCCGTTTTGGGTCGAGACCCTTCTTCAGACTGATGTCAGGGGAGTGGGTGGTATGGAGATAAAATGTAGTCAGAGACTGTAAGACTGGTCGGAGAACTGGGAAGGGGAGGGGATGGAGAGTGAGGGAAAGCAGGGGCTACTTGAAGTTAGATAAATTGGACAGATATGGATTGTTTTCTCTGGAGCACCAGAGGTTGAGGGGTGATCAGATAGAAGTAGATAAAATTATGATAGGGTAGACAGTCAGAACTTATTTCCCAGGATGGGAATATCGAACCATGGCCATCCGAAAGGTGCACCCCCCTTTTCCCCCAGATTAAGAAAAAATCCTGGGAAAAAATATATTAAAAAAAATCGGTAACATTTTTTTTTCCAGAAAAAAACCCATTCCGCTGGCCCACGCCACCCCCGCTGGGCCCACGCCACCCCCGCTGGGCCCACGCCACCCACCCCCCTGGGCCCACGCCACCCACCCCCCTGGGCCCACGCCACCCACCCCCCTGGGCCCACGCCACCCCCCCTGGGACCACGCCACCCCCGCTGGGCCCACACCACCCCCTCAGGGCCCACTCCATCCCCGCCGACCCCCGCTGGGCCCACGTTACCCCTGCTGGGCCCATGCCACCCCCGCTGGGTCCACGCCACCCCTGCTGGACCCCCGTTGGGCCCACCCCACCCCCGCAGTGCCCACGCCACCCCCGCTGACCCCTGCAGGGCCCACGCCACCCTCGTTGGCCCACGCCACCCCGCTGGGCCCACACCACCCCCGCTGGCCCACGCCAACCCCGCTGGGCCCACGCCACCCCCGCTGGGATCACGCCACCCCCCTGGCCCACGCCGCCCCCGCTGGGCCCACGCCTCCCCCGCTGGGCCCACTCCACCCCAGCTGACCCCTGCTGGGCCAACGCCACCCCCGCTGGGCCCACGCCACCCCCGCTGGCCCACGCCACTCCCGCTGACCCCCGCTGGGCCCACGCCACCCCTGCTGGCCCATGCCGCCCCCGCTGGGCCCGCACCACCTTCATCTTCGCCCTCCCAGCATAAAGATGGGGGGGGATGTGGGAGGTGGAGAGAGAGAGAGGGGAAGGGAGGGGAGAGAGAGATAGGGGAGGGAAGAGGGAAAGGGGGATTATCTTTAGTGAGATTGCAAAATTAAGGTAGGTTTTAGAGCTATTATATTTTCTCCTCCATATGAATAATTTTATACAATATCAATTAATATCAAACAATGGAACTGCTTTCTTTTCCTTGATAACAATACTGAAAAATATGAATTCCATAGTTTGTGACATAAATATACGTTTTAATGGGATCATTATATACAGATGTAACATTTCCATTTTGAGATTGGAGGGGGCAAATATGCGTCAAGCCGATAGCCTAATCGTTAAAGATTTAAAAGATAACCTAATCGATAAAGAGCTGAGAAGAGGAATCAGAGCTGCCAAGGAAAGTTGAGGAGCAAGCTCTCAGCTAGTGACTCTTCTTCAGTTTGGAAGGGCATGTAAGAAATCACCAGCTATAACAGGAAAGGTACATCTTTGCAGGGACTGAATGAGTTTTACTGCAGGTTTGAAAATCAGAAACGTAACCCTGGTACCCCCTCCCCAACAAACACAGCCAGACCCCAGTCTGCAAGGAATGGACCCTGCACCCTCTCCTTCCCATTCACCACTTCACACCTACTTAAGGCCTCCAGTATGGAAAGAGTGGACCGTTTCCCACCCCAACCAACACTTCACACCCAATTACTCATTTATTTTGAACCAGTCCCTGCAAAGATGTACCGTCCCTGCCTGCTTCAAAGTCTCCACTATTGTCCCTGTACCCAAAAAGGTAAGGATTACCGGTCTTAAAGACTACAGGCTTGTCGCTCTGATCTCTGTAGTCATGAAGACCGTTGAAAGGCTTGTGCTGGCCAAGCTGAGAAATATCACAATCCCTCTGCTGGACCCTCTGCATTTTCCATACCGTGCCAATAGATCTGTGGATGACGTAGTCAATGTGGGCCTACACTTCATCCTCCAGCACCTAGACTGCCAGGGGGCCTATGCGAGGATTTTGTTTGTTGATTTTAGTTCAGCATTCAACACCATTGTGCCAGAGCTACTACGCTCCAAACTTTCTGAGTTGACTGTGCCTGAACCCCTCTGTCGGTGGATCACCAGCTTTCTGACAGACAGGAAGCAGCATGTGAGATGGGAAAGCATATCTCGGACCCGCAAATGCTCAGGATAGGAGCACCGCAAGATGCGTACTCCGCCCTCTCCTCTACTCTCGCCACACCAATGACTGCACCTCCACTGACTCCTCTGTCAAGCTTCTCAAGTTTGCGGACGACACAACCCTGATTGGACTGATCCAGGATGGGGAACTCTGTACTCTTTTCAGTTTGACATCTTTCCTATAACATGGTGCCCAGAACTGAACACAATATTCTAAATGCGGTCTCACCAACGTCTTATACAACTGCAACATGACCTCCCAAATTGTATACTCAATACTCAATGACTGATGAAGGCCAAAGTGCCAAAATACGTTTTGACCACCTGATATACCTGCAACACGACCTTCAAGGAACCATGCAACCATCAATCATTCCTCTGTCCACCTGGCTAATTGATCCAGATCCTGCTGCAATCTTTCACAACCATCTTCACTATATGCAAAACCACTCACTTCTGTATCAGATATGGTTGAGTCTTTTGCCCAGTGTAGGTGAATCGAGGAGCAGAGGACATAAGTTTAAGGTGAAGGGCAAAAGATTTAATAGGAATCTGAGGGGTATGTTTTTTACACAAAAGGTGGTAGGTGTATGGAGCAAGCTGCCAGAGGAGGTAGTTGAGGCAGGGACTATCGCACCATTTAAGAAACAGTTAGACAGGTACATGGATAGGACAGGTTCGGGGGGATATGGATCAAACGTGGGCAGGTGGGACTAGTGCAGATGGGACATGCTGGGCCAAAGGGCCTGTTTCCACACTGTATCACTCTATGACTCTATCTATCTTTCCCTCTCAAACCCATTCTCCTGCCTTCTCCCCATTACCTCTGACACCCGTATCAATCAAGAAGCTATCAATCTCCTCCTGAAAAATGTCCATTGACTTGACCTCCACAGCTAGCTGTGGCAATGAATTCCACAGTTCACCACCCTCTGACTTAAGAAATTCCTACTCATCTCCTTCCTAAAGGAATGTCTTTTAATTCCGAGGCTGTGGCCACTGGCCCTAGACTCTCCCACTAGTCAAAACATCCTCTCCATATCCACTCCATCCAGGTTTTTACCAGGCTGGGACAGACGGCAACAGCTTTGCACCCTGTCCCAAAGCTCATGTCCTGTCCTGCATCACCCAAGACGTTATAGGAGAGGGCAAGCACCGTAACAAAGTAGCTCACGATGGTGTGGGTAACATTCAGGAATGTCTGTGCATGCCACATCATGAATATTACTGAAGAAGAGTCTTGACTCGAAATATAATCTATATCTTTTCTCCAGAGATGCTGCCTGACTCACTGAGTTACTCCAGAACTCTGTGACGTGTCATCTATCCATGTTCTCCACAGATGCTGCCTGACCCGCCGAGTTACTCCAGCACTCTGTGAAACGTCACCTATTCATATTCTCCACAGATGCTGCCTGACCCACTGAGTTACTCCAGCACTTTGTGCCTATTTTCCCTTCACCCATCTGCCCAAGCCCACTCTCCCCCCTCCTTTCCTATGTTCCTTTCCACCCATAAACCTCTCTCTGCCTTTACATTTCACTCCTCTTTCAAATCTGCTCTACTTATCTACATGCATTTTTCTTCTTAACATTTTAGTCATAGAATGATGCAGTGTGGAACCCCAACTTGCCCACCCTAACCAACATGTCCCATCTAAACTAGCCCCACTCACACGCGGTTGGCCCATATCCATCTAAAACTGTCCTATCCATGTACGTGTCCAAATGTCTCTTAAACATTAGGATAGTCCCAGCCTTAACTATCTCCTCTGGCAGTTTGTTACATACATACACCCAGCACCCTTTGTGTGAAAAAGCTACCTCAGATTCCTGTTAATTTCTGAAATATTGGTCATAAATTTGGCGCAAAAATGCACCAAAATAAGGCTCAGAATGCATCAGAGAGCATCCAAAACCCCAGAGCTTCCAGGGTCCTTAAGCAGGCCCTGGGCCCTGGCATCGAGGAACTTCATGCTTCGCGCTTGTGATGTGCGCAGCGCGTACATTATTTCCCATTACATTTTTTGTAATCCTGTCATGCCACCCCCCTTTTTGGAAAGCTTCGTACGGGCCTGCGAACACTACAGACTATAGCTTTTAGGTGAGTTGGGCAATGTTTAATGGAGGTGTGCTATTATATAATGGAGATGGGCATTTTATTTTACACGGATGGTGGTGAGTGCCTGGACAATCTGCGTGGGGTGCTGGTTGAGGCAGACACGATAGTGCCATTTAAAAGGGTTTGGATAGGCACATGGATAGAGAATGGAGAGATACGGATCATGTGCAGGTAGATAAGAGATGGTTTTATTGTTATGTTCAGCATAGACATTGTGGGCCAAAAGCCCTGTTCTTGTGCTGTAGTGTTCTATCGGATAAACATTTAGACAGGTACATGGATAGGGTTGGTTTAGAGGGACATGAGCCAAAAGCAGGCAGGTGGGACTAGTGTACATGTGACATGTTGGTCCACATGCGCAAGTTGGGCCGAAGAGCCTGTTTGTATGCAGTATGACTCTAGGACTCTAATCAAGCATTCACAACAAAAGACATCTGAGATCATTGATATTCACGCGTGGTGTTGATCAACAATTGCATATGAGATAAAGCCATGACTGTAGCCTCTGTGCAAGACGGGATCAATAATTCTTTGTCGTCCCTTTAATTGACAGTTCTAGTGCCTGTGGTGCCTTTTTGGAAAGCTTTGGTAGACTCATATTGGAATCAGGCTGAAGCCAGCAAAAAATAGACATCGATCAATAGCTCAGTGGTGTGCTGCTCAGAATGCAGTGACTGGGTTTCAAGAATCAATTGGTATTGTGAGTTCACATCGTAGCAGCCTCTTTGTTTTGACATTTAGATAATCAAAAAGTAGATGCTTACTACGTTGCATGCTTGGACCGAATACACTTTAGCTACCTGGCCTTTTCTTAAATGAATTTATTTGATGAAATAAGGTCTAAGCCTACATTTCATAAAGTGTTGAACCAGTCAGGGTTCCAAGTGCTGCTGTAAGGGTTCCTACTGAGAACAACTGCAAGACGATTTAATGACTATGACTCAATGACTCTTGTCAGCTCTCAGAACTGACCAGGAATGATTGACGGCAAATGGAAAATATTGGTACATTCAGGGAAAAATTAACTTCTCTGCGCTAAATTATCTTGCTAATAATCAGGACTCTTCGAGAGTCAAGAGTATTTAATTGTCATATGTACTGAGAAGGAACCATGAAATTCTTACTTGCAGCAGCATAACTGGTCTGTAAACACAGGACTCAATAGTTTAGTTCAGTTCGGTTTATTTTTGTCATGTGTGCCGAGGTCCTGTGAAAAGGTTTTTGTTGCACGCTATCCAGTCAATGAAAGGACTATACATGATTGCAGTCGAGCCATCCACAGTTTATACATACATTAATAAAGGAATCATTTTCAGTGCAAGATAAAGTCCGGTAAAGTCTGATAAAAGTTAGTCAGAGGGTCTCTAATGAGGTAGATGGTAGCTCAAGACCACTCTCTAGTTGGTGAAAGGATGGTTCAGTTGCCTGAGAACAGCTGGGAAGAAACGATGCCTGAATCTGATGGTGTGCATTTTCACATTTCTGTGCCTTCTGCCTGATGGGAGAGAGGAGAAGAGGAAGTGTCTGGGGAGTTACATTCTAAACAGACAAACAGAAAGTTAAATAAATAAATAAACCATTATAGTGCAAATCAAAACAAGACCCAAAGTCCCTAGCGCAATCAAGACAGTTCACAGTTTGTGGTTCATAGTTCGTAGTTTGTAGTTTGAGTTGGTAGTCTTCAATAGCCTGATGGTTTCATCTTTAATGTGGGACTTGAGGCTCACACTAAATATGAAACCATCAGGCTATTGAAGATTACCAACTCAAACTAGTCTTGAGACTCACATTAAGAATGAAACATCCCTCATCAAGTGAAGGACGACAGGTTATTTATTATTTTTATCTCATATCACTGTGGTGCTATCGGTTTATATTAATTGGCTTCAAATATCTGGCTGCAACCCTACGCTTGGCACTTTGAATGAATGCATTGTAATTAAAGTGCTGACATTTCAGTTCACAGTTCCCAATTGTTTATTTAAAAAAATGTTCTGTTCTTATTTGTAGGAGGTTTGATCAATTCCCCACACATATTAGATGAAGCACCATATTATAAACATTGAAATGTAACGGGAAAGTGTCTCATTTCTTGACTCATCTTTGATAATTAGGGAGCGGTGCTGATTGCTATAATGCGCGGGTGTAAAGCCCCGTGACTGGAATTTGATTGCGGCACAGTTGCTGCCTTACAGCGCCAGGACCCCGGTTCGATCCTGAATATGGGTGCTGTCTGTACGGAGTTTGTACATTCTCCCTGTGACCATGTGGGTTTTATCCGGACACTTTGGGTTCCTTCCACATTCCAAAGACGTGCAGGTGTGTAGGTAAATTGTCCCTAGTCAATAGTGTAGGATAGAACTAGTGTTCAGGTGATCGCTGACTCGGTGGGCCGAAGTCCCATTTCCACGCTGTACAGTATCTCTGAACAAAATGAAATGATCCAAAGAGAGGGAAAAATAGAGCAAGAACACAGTACTTTGCATGTTCTTGCCATTGTTGGGTCCTTTTGGGTTCTTTATTGAATGTGGAGGGATTGATGTAGTGGTAATGAGGTAGAGGTAATTATAATAGGACTAATTGGTAATGAGACTGATGTCCTGAAACAGAACAATGAAATTCTTACTTGCACAACAGCTTTGTAACCACAGCACTCATTGGTTAGTTTACACTTTAGACTTGAGCAATATAGCGTGGAAACAGGCCCTTTACCCAATGAGTCTGCAACGACCATCAATCACCTGTTCACCACTAGCATTATCCTACACACTAGGGAGAATTTACAAAAATACAATAAATTAATAACTGGAACACTAAGTTACCATAATAGCGCACAAACATAATGCAACTAAAGTCAGAGTCCACAGAAGATCACACTTGCTGAGTTTCATGTTGGGAAGAAGCTGTCCTTGAATAAGGAGGTCACGGTTTTTAGGCTCCTGTACCTTCTTCCCGATTATAGGAGCAAAATGAGTGTGGTACAGAAGGTCCAGGAGCCCAATGGTTCAATGGTTCTTTATGATCACGTGTACCAAGGTACAGTCACATTCTTTATTCACGTAGAGATCAGTAAGATTATTGCCCTACATAAATACAACCCCTGAGTCTCTCTCTCTCTCTCTGCTCTCTGTCACTCTGTCTCTCTGTCCCTCTCTCTCGCCACTGTCACAAAACCTTAGCGTGCAAAAGTGACCACAGCCTTGACCTTGAACAGGAGGAGGGTAAACTCTTTGATTGTTTGTACAACATATCTTATGATTCAGCAAACACTGCAGTGAAAAGTCATTTTGTCACAATTCCACAAAAAGCATCCTATGTTATCGCACTTACTTAATTACTTTGTTAAAATAGGATAGGTGCAAATGAAGCATGCTAATACACCTGAAATAGCAATCTTTCAGTTAAAGCTCCCAAAAAGCTGCACTGTTTCTGTTGCAGTGCATAGCTTGAAAGTTTACGTTGATGAAGTTTATTTCACAGAGTGTGAACAAACTATAAGTAGACACGAGGAAATGCAGATGCTGGTTTACAAAGAAAGACAGGAAACTATGAATTTTGTTTTGAGGAAATGCGAATGATCCTGTAGATGATTAATGTACAATGAGCCTTTGTCAGCACTGGGCCTGTACTCAATGGAGTTTAGAAGGATGAGGGGAGACCTCATTGAAACTTATCGAATAGTGAAAGGCTTGGATAGAGTGTATGTGGAGAGGATGTTCAGAGTGCCCAGTCACCTATGGCTTGTGTGGGAAAATGACCCCCACCCTCCCGTCTCCAATGGCCAGTGATGTGATGGACGCGGGGGTCTGGACCAAGTCCCGCCCCCCCCCCCCCCCCCCCCCGGTGACATCATGTCCGTTATTTGACTTTTCGGCAGAGCGGCCATTCAGTGAGTTGGCTTGCAGACGATGCAGCGTTTAGGTGAGTTGGCATTTCGGCAGAGCGGCCTTTTGGTGAGTTTGCTTTTAGGCATCCCACCCTTTCAGTTAGTTTGCTTTTAGGCGTTCCGCCCTTTCGGTTAGTTGGCTTTACGGCTTCGTACGCTTTCGGTTATTTGCTGTTTCACTTTGTTTCCGTTCGGTCATTTGGCTTGCACATCTTTGCTTCAGCTTCTCGTCCTTCAACGCCATGTCCGGGGAACCGCCATAGATAACGGTGGAGGTCAAGTCATTGGGTATTTTTAAGGTGGAGATTACAGATTCTTGATTAGTAAGGGTGTCATGGGGAGAAAGCAGGTCAGCCATAATTGAATGGTGGAGTGGACTTGATAGGCCGAATGGCCTAATTCTGCTCCTATGACAAGAAATTATTAACTTATGAAAATGTTGGAGTAACTCAGAAGGTCAGGCAGCACGTCTGGAGAATATGTATAGGCGATAGATCGAGAATAGGGTCCCAAGCCAAAACCTTGCCTATCCATGTTCTCCAGTGAACCATGTTCTCCAGGGAACCATGTTCTCCTGATCTGCTGAGCTACCCCAGCACTTAGTGATTTTTTTTTGTGTAACATAGATCATTACTCATTTCATAAACAAATACATTCACACAAGATTTTGGTATCACATTATAATTATAATTATTCTCAAAGAATGAAACTGGTCTGAATGTTGTTGATACTGTTGTCTTTGGTCTTGATGCCTCTGTTGTTTGGCATTAAATTATCTTTCATGTTAACAAGTACATTAAAGACTGAGTTCACATTTTAAAAGAGCTGAAATTTAGTTTAGTTTAGTTTAGTTTAGTTTAGTTTAGAGATACAGTGTGGAAACAGGCCCTTTGGCCTACTGAATCCACACCGACCAGCAATCACCCATTTACTATCCTACATGCTGGGGATACAGAAGCCAGTGAACCGGAAAACCTGTACGTCTTTTGAATGTGGGAGGAACCCAGAGCACCCGGAGAAAACCCACACAGGTCACAAGGAGAACGTACAAACTCCGAACAGACAGCACCCGTAGTCAGGATTGAACCCGCGTCTCTGGCGCTGTAAAAGACAGCAACTCTACCACTGTGCCAATTTGCTGCCCCAAGTTGAAAGGAATGTTGTAAGGAACTGTATTTGTTTTGTACATAAGGATCAATAATTTACATTTGTCAATTTACTTATTTTCCCAGCTCAGCATTGCAATGCAATGCAACCGATCTTAGTCCTGGTGTTCAACCAACCTTGAATGCACAAACTTGAGGTGGATGAACAACAATCAGCAAAATCCAGGATTATTTATAAATATATTAGGTGCTGAGGTAGCTCATTGTCAGACTTTTACATTGCTAATGGTAAGAATTGGGTGCCAATTTAATTAGTATGTTCCTGCCTGTAACATTTAATTACCAAAGGTCACAGTTCCAGGGTTGTTACATAGAAACATAGAAAATAGGTGCAGGAGTAGGCCATTCGGCCCTTCGAGCCTGCACCGCCATTCAATACGATCATGGCTGATCATCCAATTGTTCTTGAATACGATGCACTGGTCTATTTGAATGGTGACAAACTCAGACCCAAATAGGTCATCACACTCATGACACCCTTTTCCGGGGTTTTCTGTGTCCCGTCCACGTTTGTCTTGTTCGGTGATGCCATGGATTAACGGACCCCCCTGTCAGGTCTTAAAGAGGAAAGAACAACAGTTCCCAAATCATAGCGAGAAACCACTGTCTTAAGCCATGAAGCAGTGTCTTAATGCTGGGAAACCACCACTCTAACTGACAGAAGGCCACTGCCAAGCCAACTGCTGGGCTCATCCTTAGATGTTAAAGGTATGGTGCTTTGAATGATATTTTAAACGTTATTATCACAGTGACATGTCACAGTGAGATTCTTTGTTTTGCATACCCAAGGTATACCCGACCTGAAACACCACCTATCTATATTCTCCAGAGATGCTGCCTTAGCGGCGGTGTTACTCCAGGACTTTGTATCTATTTTTGACGTGACATTTTCTTTGCATGTGGGACATGATTACTGGATGAAAGGAACAATGCAAACTCACTTCATTTGGTGGATAACACATTCCTGCCATTTTATACTACATTAATTAATTACTGCTATGTCTTCTTTTTTGTCATGTTGCATTCCAATATATGTTAGAGTCATACAGTGTGGAAAGAGGCCCTTTGGCCCAACTTGTCCACACCAACCAACAAGCCCCATTTACACTGGTTTGCATTTGGCCCATATCCCTCTCAACCTATCCTACCATGTACCTGTCCAACTGCCTTAACTACCTCCTCTGACAGCTCTTTCCACATACCAACCGCCCTTTGTGTAAAAAAAGTTGCCCCTCAGCTTCCTATTAAATCTTTCCCCCTCGCACGTTAAACTTACAATACTCTTGATGCATCTTTTTTATACGGCAGACAGATATGAGGCATTATTCCAAAACCAATAAAAGAGTAAAATTATCTCACTTCATGTGCAGCAACCATGACTTAAACTACATCCAGTTTGCTGCTTGTATGCTTATGGTACCTATTAGCATCGTTACCATGGTCTGAAGAAGGGTTTCGGCCCGAAACGTTGCCTATTTCCTTCTCTCCATAGATGCTGCCGCACCCGCTGAGTTTCTCCAGCAATTTTTGTCTACCTTCATTATCATGGTAACATTCATGCTGAGTGATACACATACAATGTTCTAAGCTTTGCAATAGTGGACCACAAACACCAGCATTTTAAGGTTTCTCAGCAACTGTTTGAGTAATTCATCAAACTAGCAAGATTTCTTCAGGGTAACAATGAATCAGTTGGAGTTGGAACCTGCTGTGGAACTATTCACTGTGGGACAACATGGTGGCGCAGTGGTAGAGTTGCTGCCTTAACAGTGCCAGAGAAGCGGGTTCGATCCTGACTACATGGATTTTGTACGTTCTCCCTGTGACCATATGGGTTTTCTTAGGCTGCTCCGGTTTCCTCCCACATTCCAAAACGTGCAGGTTTGTAGGTTAATTGGCTTCTGTAAATTGTCTCTAGTGTGTAGGATAGAACTAGCCCAATGGCCTGTTTCCGCTCTGTATCTCTAAAGTCAAGCCTAAAGCAATGTTCAATATCATATTCTGTGGCACAGCAGGTTTGAACATTATTTTCACACAACTAGCATTTAGAATGTAATACATTTTCAACACAGGGCAGTACATTCCAAAGACCCCTGACTCCCTGACTAAATGTTATCTCTGTATGCTTCGTTGTCACCTTTTAGTTAACAATGTTCTATTCTACATTTGATCTGCATCTCTTGACGTCTCGTTTTCACACCTTACACTTCCTTATCTGTGTCTCCCTCTCCCCTGACTCACAGTCTGAAGAAGGGTCTCGACCCAAAACATCTCCAATTCCTTCAATCCAGAGATGCTGCCTGTTCTGCTGAGTTACAGCAGTATGTTGTGTCTACATTTCAACGACTGGCAGGTTTGTAGGATAATTGTCTTCTGTAAATTGTCCCTAGTGTGTAGATTGTTGATTGGCACAGACTCAGTGTATCTCTAAACTAAACTACTAAGGCATGTAAAATTGGATGATAGGGGGGGAGGGGGGGGGGGGGGGAAGATGGTGAATCTGTGCAATTTATTGCCAGAGATGCCTGTGGAGGCCAAGCCATTGGGTATTTTTAAAGACTTCAATTGTTCCATATGCAACTGCACAGTGAAATTCTTCCTGCAGAAAAGAATTGTGTAGTGGGAGATGACTTGTAAGATAATGCAATGAAGTTAGCCTTTAGCATTAGTGCAATTGGTGTGCAATTCAGCAATCAGCTTTACATAACAGCTTATTTGATGAAACAGTAAATTGAATGCAGTGTAATGTGAGCAAATGATACACCAGCCATTCTGTAGTCTCCCCAAGGATTAAATGCACCCCACAGTCTTTCAAAATGCCTAAAATGTTCAGTTGCTTTTACCTTCTAAAATATGTTTTACTCTTCCCTTGCATTCAAAGCCAAAATCTATGATTGTAATTCATAAACTTTACAGATGATTACTTACAAAATATTTAGTTTAGTTTAGTTTAGTTTATTGTCACGTGTACTTAGGTACAGTGTTAGCTTTTATGCAAGCTAACCAGTCAGCGGAAATACTTTACATGATTACAATTGAGCAGTCCCCAGTGTATAAGGAATAGTTTAGTGCAAGATAAGGTCTGATTAGAGATAGTCCAAGGGTCTCCAGTGGGGTAAATAGTAGCCCAGGACTGTTGTTGATAGAATGGTTCAGTTGCCTGATAACAGCTGGGAAGAAACTGTCACTGAATCTGGAGGTGTGCGTTTTCACACTTCTGTACCTCTTGCCTGATGGGAGAGCGGACAAGAGGGAGTGACCGGCGTGAGTGGTCCTTGATTGTGTTTGCTTTTGAATATTAACTAATAATGCAATGGGACATGGAAAATTAGACCAACACCACTATCCTGCACACTAGGAACAATTTTCCAACTTACCAAAGCCAATTGACCTCCAAACCTGTAAGTCTTTGGAGTGTGGGAGTAAACCTGAGTATCCGGAGAAAATCCACATGGGAGAATGTATAAACTTCGTATAGACAGCACCCGCAGTCAGAATCGAACCTGGGTCTCTGGCGCCATAAGGCAGCAACTTTACCGCTGTGCCACCTACAAATTAGAGTGGTTAAAAAAAATAGGTATGCTTGTCTTCATTGGTTGAGACATTGAGTATAAGACTCAGGAAGTCAGAATGCAGCTTTATAGGACTTTGGTTAGGCTGCGTTTGGAGTATTGCTCTTTGGATTATTCTGGTTGCCCAGGTGCAAGGATGTGGAGGCTTTGGAAAGAGTGCAGAGGAAGTTTACCAGAACAATGCCTGGATTAGGTATTAGGTACAGGGAGAGGTTGAATTGTTTTCTCTGGAACGTTGGAGGTTGAGGGGAAACCTAGTAGAAGTATAAGAAACCATGAAAGACATGGAAAAATCAAATACTAAAGGTCATAGCTTTAAGTTGAAAGGGGTAAAGTTTAAAGGAGATGTGTGGGGCAGCTTATTTACACAGAGGGTGTTGAATGCCTGCAATGCACTGGAGGGGTGGTGGTTGAGGCAGATACGATAGTGGTGTTTAAGAAGCTTGTGGATAGGCACATGGATATGCACATCTCAGAGGATCTGACATGGACATCACACGCTGCCGCACTAGTGAGTAAGGCAAGGCAGCGCCTTTACCACCTCGGGCAATTGAGAAAATTCAGAGTGTCTCTGAGGATCCTCCAGTGCTTCTACTCAGCGGCTGTGGAAAGCATCTTGTCTGGAAACATCACAATTTGGTTTGGGAACTGCTCTGCCTAGGACAAGAAGGCTCTGCAGAGAGTAGTGCGTTCGGCCGAACACACTATGGGAACTGCACTTGCCCCCCCAGCAGGAACTATACATCAGAAGGTGCAAATCCAGAGTCAACAAGATCATGGGAGACCCCTTCCACACCAGCAATAGACTGTTCCAGCTGCTACGATCAGGAAAACGCCGGGTTCCAACCTGAAACGTCAACCATCCTTTTTCTCTGAAGACGCTGCCTAGCCCGTTCAGTTACTCCAGCACTTTGTGTCTATCTTGAGTATAAACCAGCATCTGCAGTTCCTTCCTACACATGACCTACCCATGTTCTCTAGAAATGCTGCCTGACCTGCAAGTTCATCCAACACTTTGTGCCCCCTTGTGTATTAACCTGCACCTGCAGTTTTATCTTTCTACTCTCTCTCTTGGCTCTCTCCCTCACTTTAGTGCTGTCTCTGACTATAAAGTTGAACATCAAGAAGTTTTTAGGGGGTATAATATTTAAATGCTGTTTTTTAATTTGAACATCACTTTCATGATGTGAAGGTAGTCTGTCCACGTTATTGTCGACGTTAACCTGCATTAACAAGATGTATTTGAAATCCATAGCTTTTGACACCTACTATCACAGCTTATGAGTTTGCGTCTATGTAAAATTGAGGGGCAAGAAAGGAAGGTGGTTTAGGAAAATACATTGTATCTGACCTCTGTGGAATTTTCATCTGGATTTGGGTCAAGGAGTCATAAAGGCAAATAAACATTCTGCATGGAGACAGGCTCTTCGGCCCATTAAATCCATGCTAACCATCAAACACCTTTTACATTGATCCTACACCAACGCAGATTTGATCTCCCCAAGACCCATCAACACCACCTAGATTCTGCCACTCATCTACACATATGGGACAATCTACTGTGATTAATTAACCTACCAACCCTTTCAAGCAGTCATAGGGAGAACATGCAAACTCCACACATACAATAGTGGACCGTTGTTTGATGAACAATAGATAATCAAGAATCCGAGCATATGAGAGATTGAAAATCTGATTGAATGATGCCAGTACAACAACCTTGGTCTCAGTGGTAGCAAGAGCAAATAATTCATTAACTTTAGAAGGAGAAATCCAAAGATCGACCAACCTGTCTTCATCAACGGGTCGCTGGTCAACAACCTCAAATCCCTGGACGTGCACATCTCTGAAGGTCTGTCCTGGATCCAACACATTGATGCAATCATAAAGGAATCCCATCAACGTCGCTGCTTCTTGAGGTAGCATCTACCTCTTGAGACCCTCAGGCTAACTTTAATCGGACTTTACTGGACTTTATATTGCACTATATGTTATTCCCTTTATCCTGTATCTGTAAACTGTGGATGGCTCGATTGTAAACAGGTATAATCTCTCCACTGACTGGTTAGCACGCAGGAACACAATTTTCATTGTACCTCGGCACACGTGACAATAAACTAAAACTAAGCTAAAGTAAAGGTTAAGGAGATTTGTTATGTCAACCAATACTCTCTTGAAATGTATTTCACTGTACCTGGTACACATGACAATAAAGAAACCATTACCCATTGACCATTGAACCTCTGCAGGTATACGGTAGAGAGCATATTGACTGGTGGCATTACAGCCTGGTTCAGCAACTCAAATGCCCAGGAACAAAGGTGATTATAAAAAGTGGTGAACACTGCCCAGTCCATCATGGGTACTGACCTTCCCGCCCACCATTGAAGTGATCTGTAGGAGATGCTGCCTCAAAAAGCAGCCAGCATCATCAAAGACCTACATCATCTTGGCCACACTCTCACTTCACCTCTGCCATTAGGAAGAAGGTATAAGAGTCTGAAAACCATGACCACCAGGTTCAAGAATAGTTTCTCCCCAACAACCTTCAGACTCTTGAACCCTACACACCTATGAACCATGGACTGTCTTTGGTTAATCTAAATACTTTGGGCTTTTTGAACAGTTGTATTGGAGTTATTAATGTATTGAATCTTTTTAATGACATATTTATTATGTGTATCATGTTTACAGGCCTGTTATGCTGCTGCAAGTAAGAAATTCATTGTTTCATTGTCAGTGCGTACAACAATGAAATACTCTTGACCCTTGACTTGATGCTTGGTGGTTAGGATTGAACCCTGGGCTATTGGCGCTGTAATGGGGCTTTCTCACGGGGCGACTTGACGCAAGAGGTAACCAGAGTTGAACATCGTGGGAACCTCGTACGATAACCGTACGGCATTCGTGGACCACCATGGACCACCGTGGCGCTAATGGCAGGTACTCGTGTAACTTGTTGACTCGGGAGAAAATTCAAGCAAGCTTGAATTTCTCCAAGAGTGACTTGTACACTTGTGGTTGAACATTGAAACATTATATGGACGTAGTGGCCAGTGCGATATCCGTAATAACTCTTGCGTTTACCGTGGGAACTCCTGCGAACGGTGAACCCGGAAGCTGGACAGAGGGGACAGAAGGTGAGTAAAAAAGGTGGTCTCAATATCGCCAATGGAACATGTGTCCATCGAGGACGTCCCACCTCATTGTCATTGTTGGAGAATCTTTTTCACTGGAACACTTGCAGAGATGGCTCCCAGAAAAGCTCAAAGAAAGGGGGTAAAGCATGTCAGAAAGGTTTTTGCCATGCAGGAGAATGAGGAGGAGACGCAGCAAGAGAGACAGGTGGAGAGGCAACAGGAGATGCCACAGATAACACTGCCTGTGGGCTCCTTGGAGCAGGGAGAGGGTGAGCAAGGTGGATTTCAGATTGCCTCCCCAGTAGCTATTGTAGGAATAGCCTCAACAGACGCGTATATAAAGGGAAGATGGCAGAAGGTAAGGCCATATAACTTCACCAGGGAACAAGAGGGGGAACTTGTAGAATGGTACCAATTCAACGAAATTCTTTACGATAAATCCAGAGAGGATTACAGAAACAGGGAGAAAAAACGGAACCTGCTGGAGACGAAGGCTGCGGAGTATCCCGGGTGCTCATGTGAGTATATATAACGATATATTAGTACATCAACAGGAAAACCATTTAATGTTATCCATGATTTAAAAACATACATTGCTATTGATGTAAAAGTGCTGTTTTACTTCGGAGTCACGTGAGTGACTACGTGAAGAACCCGCTTCCAACGCATGCGTGTCATATCGCTACACGCATTGCACGAGTCAACAGGAGGGGGGAGGACATCACCCAGTAACGGGAGAAGATAAAAGGACCAGCAAAAGGCAGGTAAGGACTCTGCATTTTTAGTTTAGACAAATGGACAGAGTAAAAAGGAAGCGGTTTGCTAAAAAGCTGCCCGAGAAACGCGTTGTAAACGTGGATGAACGGCAGAGACAGCAGCTGTCGGCTCTAGAGGCCTCGGTAGAGGAATCAGCTGTGCCAGAAATCATTCTGGCACCGATGAAACTTACTTCCCGGCCGGGAGGCAAAGTTCAAACTAAAACACACCATCTAGAAGAGCCCGACTTGGAGCAGCAGCGGGCGACCAGCCCGTATCAATATCGGACCAGGGCTGAACGGGTGCGGCAGACGGAACAAACCCGCTATGAGTGGCTGCATACGGAGCAGCCAGGAGAAACAGCTGACCGGGAACAGACGTGGACTGACAGTCAGGACCGGTGTGGCCAGCGGCGGGATGAGGAAAGCCCGCAAACCAGCACCCGTGAGTACCGGGGACGGGAACAGCGGGGATACAGAGAAGAGCAGCACACTGCTGAAAGGCTGCAGGAATGGGAGCAGCCAAAAATAGCAAGTGCAGCTCAACATAAAGACCGTCTAAAGGAGCTGCTGGAGGAGCTCCTTCACAGTGGCAGTCCCATGAATGTGGAGACTAGCCACAGTGGGCAGGCAAGCCCCATATGGGTACCCCGTGAGGGACCCCCTGAAATCTCGACCTCTTCGGAGGAGAGTGGGCAGGACCCTGATGGGCCAGACCCTGATCACACAGCTTCCCATGATCCTGAATCTGCAGAAAAACATACACTGCTGGACATGGTGGCTGATTACTACAAACCAAGTCAAACAGGGGCAGACTTGGATTCCAGGATGGCAGCCAGTATTAACTACATGTCTGGCCATCAACTCCAACAACAAATATTCACAGAGACACTGGCCAGACATCTGCCACCTGGTAACTGTGATGCATTACAAATCCCCAGTGTCAACCAATGCATTTGGAAGCATATGGGGAGGGAAATCAGGAACCAGGACCTCAAAATCCAGAAAACCTTAAAGGGGCTTACGGCAGGGATCACAGCCTACACCCGCACCCTGGACAAAACAGAGCTAACTAAAGACCACCAAGACGCACTAGCTCTGTTTTGTAATGTACAATATGAGCTGAATAGCATGCGGAAGGCTGCTATTCAGCCGACACTGGATCCCAAATACGCAACAATTTGCAAACAAAGAGCCGTTAAAACCTCAACCCTTTTGTTTGGGTAAGACTTGTCCAAACAGGTCAAGAAACTTGGCGAAGAAGCCAAGACATTGGGGCTCATCAAAGCCAGCACGAAGGCTTATTTTGGATCACGGTACCAGCCACATGTAAGACCGATAAGTGTGGCTCATACCAGTGGCACTGCCAGAAACCAATACAACCCACAGCAGCCTTTTTTAGGGTATGGCCAGGGACGGCCACCCTGGAAGATGCGGAAGCATCAACCTCCAGTACAACCTCGAACACAATCAATAAAAACAGAACCCCCCTTTTTCAAAAAACCAAGAAAATAATACAACCACCAGTAACCATGGAGGTACGTGGGTGGGGTTCTTTTGTAAAAAAGGGACCCACGACGGGGGGGTGGGAGGTTGCAATACGACAGTTATGAATGGTGTAAAATCACTACAGACTCGTATATTCTAAGCAGTATTCATGGTTATCTGATAGAATTTACTCATTCCAATAACCCCCCAGTACAACATACACCAGAAAGGCATTTCGTCCTTATAAAAACCGAACAATCTAAAGCCCACATGGAGCTACAACGATTGTATACAAAAGGTGTGATTGAGCATACTACTCATGAACAATTAAAATTTGTATCAAACATATTATTAAAAATAAAAAAGATGGGGGTTGCAGGATTATCATTGACCTTTCAACCCTAAACACATTCGTTCAATATGTTCATTTTAAGATGGATACCTTTATCACTGCTAAAGAATTAGTATCAGCTGGTTTCTATATGACAAGCATTGACTTAAAAGATGCATACTATACAGAACCCATCAGAGGGGAACACAGACGGTAGTTAAGTGTAAATTGATACCAGAAACTAATATGGATTATCTAGGATTCACCATTAACACGGTCAATATATTAGTAACTTTACCAATAGATAAAGCCGCAGCCCTACAGGAGGATTGCAGCGAGCTTCTTAAACACCAACAGACCCTCCATTAGAGGGTAGGCCGGATAATTGGGAAGATTGTGGCTACATTCCCGGCCACACATTTTGGGCCATTACATTATCAAAATTTGCAAAGAGCAAAAATTAGAGCACTCAAATTTAACAAAGGTAATTTGATAGAGTATGGAGCTGCCTACGGAAGCTATAATTGAACTACAGTGGTGGGAACATAGCATTAGGTATTGCTCCAACCCCATCATTATGGACAACCCGTCTATGGTATTACAAAATGGTGTATCCAAAGAAACATTTGGATATCGGCAACATACCTACCAGGTAAGCTAAATTCAGTGACAGACACCAGGTCACGCAAATTTAATGAAAACACGGAATGGATGTTAAATAAAAATGTATTTGCTGAAATTACAGCAAAATATGGTAGACCAGATATTGATATTTTTGCGTCCAGGTTGAATCACCAATTACCAAGGTATGTCTCCTGGAAACCAGACCCTGGGGCAGAAGCTACAGATGCTTTCTCACTGCATTGGGGGAAATGGCGTTTTTTATGCTTTCCCCCCATTCTGCCTCATCAACCGGGTACTAAGGAAAATTCAACAATAGTCGGTCATACAGGGGATGGTGTTAGAACCATGTTCCATTATTGGACATAGCCCGAATTTATTAATTCATCCAGTAACGGGGGGGGGGGGGGGGGGGGGGGCAGTCACCCATGCCATAATACTATGGATTTGTTGATTTGTAGAGTCTGAAAGACCCACTACACGGCATGGGGCTGTCAGACAGGACGATGAATCTCATCACATCCGCACAAAGACTGTCAACACGGAAGCAGTACCTCGGACACATCAAGAAATGGGGCATATACTGCTTTGACAACAACCTCGACCAAAGAGCCAAGAACATTCCGGCCGTATTGGAATTCTTAACAATCCTCCATTATGACAAACGATTGGGCTACAGTGCCATCAATAGTGCCAGAAGTGCACTCTCCAATTACCTATCACAAGGAACGGAGCAGCACACGGTGGGAACGCACCCCCTGGTAACAAAACTTATGAGGGGCATATTCAATGCAAATCCCCCTAAAACCAGGTACTCCAAAATTTGGGATGTGGGTGTCGTTTTGAACATGCTGAGGAGCTGGTCGCCCATAACAGCATTATCACTTCAGAAACTGACCATGAAGATGGTTATGCTCATGGCGTTAGTTTCTGCACAACGAGTCCAGTCATTAAGCAAACTGAGCCTGGACTCCTTGATCATCTCACCCGAGAAACTGGTGTTTGTCATACATGAGTTAATAAAACAAAACAGACCAGGCTCATCGGGTCAAGTGATTGAATTTATGGCATATCCATATGACAAACGTCTGTGTATAGCAAGACATATCCAATTATACATGGAATATACTAAGAGCATTCGAGGGCAGGAAATGGCTCTGTTAATTTCTTACAAGAAACCGCACAAAAGGGTCACGACCCAAACTATCTCAAGGTGGCTCAAATGTGTCCTAAAGATGGCAGGAATAGACACTAATGTTTTTAAATCTCATTCCACCAGGGCTGCAGCAACATCCACAGCAAAAATTCTGGAGGTACCCACGGACCAAATCCTCAGAATAGCAGGATGGTCATCCGAAAGGACTTTCCAAAGGTTTTATAATAAACCAGTTTTGGAGCCATTATCATTTTCGGAAAGCATTTTACGTTCAATATTATAATTTGCCCGAAGGGTTACAGGGCTATGATTTCAATTAATAAATTTATTTTCTCGTTATATCACACAAGTCTTTGTATAAGTGTGTCTAAAATTGCTAATGATACTCTCTCCCAATACCCAAGGCAGTTGTGAAGCATGGACTCGTTCCACGGCATGAGGTCACAGAGCTTTGAAATCTTCACGTATTCACTCATGTGACTCCGAAGTAAAATAGTAAGATTAAACGAGAACTTACCAGTTTGAAGTTTGATCTGTATTTTATGAGGATGAACGTTGAGGGAATACGTGCCCTCCGCTCCCACCCTCCTATGATCATATCAAAACTGGTATCTCTTTGATAATCTTACTATGTTAGGTCATTATAGTTTCTGTGACCTCACACCGCTGCTTTGAAGAATGACACACATGCGTTGGAAGCGGGTTCTTCATGTATTCCCTCAACGTTCCTCCTCATAAAATACAGATCAAACTTCAAACTGGTAAGTTCTCGTTTAATCTTACTATTTTTGCAGTTAACTTAAACTTCTCTTATAAGTGTGTCTGTGCCCTGCAGCTGCAAAGTAAAAAAGTCGCAGACAGCTTTTACACGCTCTGTTTGAAGTTGGAATCATGTCTCCAAGAGCCATAAAATAAATTATGCATGAGGGCAGGCAATTTTCACTTGTAATGCTTGTCTTAAAAAAGGCTATCTGTATTTACAAACTTGTGCTCAGGTATCCAAGAAGCACAAGAAATGCCACATTAAATGCGGAGGGCAGGCTCTTAAACAGGCCTCTATTTACTGTCCAGAACTTTTAATATAACGGAAGACATCCAATGCTGGAAGTTCTATTTAATTCCACCACTCTACTTTAATGCAGATGACCAACTCATGCAATGGTTCACGAATCAGAGGACCATCTATAGAAAGGTCACCGCACTTGGGACCAAAACAGGGTCAGCTCGATTCACATAGAGGGCTGCTGCATACAGCGCGTCAATGAAAAACACCACCATCCTGTACTCAAAACTACTTAGTACAGGCATGTCTCCAAATGAGCCAATTCAACCAAGGGAGGATATTTATAGTGTGTGAAAAAAAAAGTGACATCATTTGTGCCACGTGATGATTTAACAACACTTCACAGTTCACAATGTTCATTCAAGATTTAACGGGAAAGCTCGGGAGACGGACAAGTCACTCGCACAAATAACTGAAATGCCGAGTACCCGTGGGAACTCTTTATCTACCCCCCGTTATATCGTGTGATATCGTGCTAGACCACGACCACTTCACTCTGGTTACATCTTGCGTCAAGTATCCCCGTGAGAAAGCCCCATGAGGCAGCAATGTGGTAACCATGAGACAACATGCAAAAAATCTCAACTGTTCTTGGAGCAACATTACTAAGAACTTGACGTAAGAATTTCACATTTATTATTACTCCCAAAAGTAATGATCAAATCATATTCTGCAGCCTTTTGCTATGTTCAATCTTTGACCGCAAATATGCAGTGAGATTTTTGTTTTCTCTTTCTATGTACCTTTCCAAATGTTTGACAGCAGATGTATATTCATCCTGCGATCCGAGGTTTTTAACATACTTAATAATAGCAATTATTCCGATTCTCCAAGGGTACATTTTAAATCTTCTGTCAAAAACCAAAATAAAATCCATCCCCCTAACCCGAGAATGTACATGCACAGGAATCGACTCCTACACTCTTTGCTTTGCTTTCATCTCCAACTTGAAGATTGTCATCTTTATTATTCACAACCTCCTCTTTCTTTGGAATTTGTCCAACTTTTCATACTCGAGGAAACAATTCAGCTAGAAATTGATCACGTATATTTCAAACATTTTAAACAGTTTCAGTGAATAGGATAATTTTTCAGGAATTTATAAAAGAGAAATGTTTTTGTCTCGCATATTTGGTTGGAATTTTAAATGGGTTTTCTGTTGTAATAATTCATGTGTTCTGCATAGGTTATCATATGAAAGGACAACATAGGAATTATGTTAGACATAAGAAAGATCAGATGCTGGTTAACAAAATAAAGACATAAAGTGCTGGAGTAACTCAGTGGGTCAAGTGCCATCTCTGGAGAACATGGGTAGGTGATGTTTCGTGGTCAGGACTCTTCTTTAGACTGATTGTGGTGAGAGGTGGGGTGACAACTGGAAGAGAGGCGGACTAGGACAAAGCTTGGAGGTGGATGGTGGATACAGGTGAGGGAGGTGGGGTTGATTGGCAGATGGCTGGACAAGGGCCAGAGATGAAGAGACAAAAGGTGTGAGATAAGGATAGAAAATAGTGAATTGTGAAGCTAGAGGAAGGAATGTAGGCGGAAGGACAGGGGGAGGGAGAAATGGTTGCGAGTCCAAGTGGGCTACAGGGATGAGGGGTGGAATGAGAAAAATAGGAGGGTTGTTTGATGGTTAGTTACCTAAAATTGGAGAATTCAGTGCTCATACCATTAGGTTGTAAAATATCGAAGTAGAATATGAGGTGTTAGAAACATAGAAACATTTGGCTCTTCAAGCCAGCACCGCCATTCATTGTAATCATGACTGATCATCCACAATCAGTACCCCGTTCCTGCCTTCTCCCCATATCCCTTGATTCTGCTAACCCCTAGAGCTCTAACTCTCTTTTTAATTCATCCAGTGAATTGGCCTCTACTGCCTTCTGTGGCAGAGAATTCCACAAATTCACAACTCTCCGGGTGAAAACTTTTTTTCTCATCTCAGTTTTAAATGCCTCCCCTTTAGTCTTAGAATGTGGCCCCTGGTTCTGGACTCCCCCAACATTGGAAACATTTTTCCTGCATCTAGTTTGTTCAGTCCTTTTATAATTTTATTTTTTTTTAAATTTTATTTAACCTTTATTTAACCAGGATAAGTCTCATTGAGATTAAAAATCTCTTTTACAAGAGAGTCCTGGCCAAGACAGGCAGCAGCACAGTTCCACAGTTACAGACAATAATTTAAAAAAACAACAGAGAACATATAAATAGAGTCACAGTCAGATTCAAATTCAGCAGGGGTGTTAAAATTAACAGCAGACTCAGCAGAGCCTGGGCCTGGGTTAGGTTGAACATTCCCTGAAATCATATTTGTAAAACAAACAGACACAGTTAGAGACAGGAGACGTGTGCTGCCATCTTGGATTTTTGCCACAGAAGATGTCGAGACGGTGCAGGTTTGGAATTCCTCCCACACCACACGAAAGCCAGACCGGCCCGGTCAGCACCGGCGAGGCAGTAAGGGGGGGGGGGGGGGGGGGCTGTTCTGGATGCAGGTGTCAAAGTCCAGAAAGATTTTCTCCCCTCTTTTGGTGCGCTAGTTTCATGGCAGGTTGCCAGCCACAGTTGTGGGAGCTCGGCAGTTAGTTGATAAGACTGCTCGCAGTCCCAAAACAAGCAGAAACTTTTAAAATAAATCTCTGCAGCGTCGCAGCAATACTCCAAGATGTTAAAGGTTCCGCTGTGCCTCCTCCGAAGTCCAAAAAGATGTTTAAATTCACCCACTTTTGTGTCTGGATGGGAGCTCCGCAACACCACACCTCTCTGCTGCCACACCTCCTGATAGCCTCTCATCCTTCTAAATTCCAGTGAATACAAGGCCAGTCCTTCCAATCTTTCCGCATATGACAGTCCCGCCATCCCAGGGATTAACCTCGTGAACCTACGCTGCACTGCCTCAATAGCAAGGATGTCCTTCCTCAAATTAGGAGAACAAAACTGCACACAATACTTAGGAGAACAAAACTGCACACAATACTCCAGATGTGATCTCACCAGGGCCCTGTATAATCAATCAATCAACCTTTATTGTCATCTTGCAATGCAACAATTGTACAGTGCAAAATGAGAAGACGTTTCCCAGGGAATACCGGAGCATCGCACATAAAACTTAAACATTTCACACATAATAACAGTAAAAACAATCCAGTCCCTGATGAAACAGTATAAATAATTAAAATCAGGTAAAACAGCAACATTCAAATACAGTAAAAACAGTCATTAAAATGTCCAGGGCAGCTGATTTGAGTGGCCAGTGCCAGAGTTATTAAATTGTCAGAGCAAAGCAGCAGAATCAGGTGGAGTGACTGTTTAGCAGCCTCACAGCCTGTGGCAGGAAGCTGTTTAGCAGTCTGGTAGTCCGGGCTTTGATGCTACGGTATCTCTTGCCTGATGGCAGGAGATTCAGATGTGTGTGGAGGGGGTGCAGTTTGTCCTTAGCTATTCTCAGAGCTTTTTTCAGACAGCGGCTCTGGAACAGTTCTTGTACCGAGGGTAGGGAGACACCAATGATCCTTTCTGCTCCCCTCACTACCCTCTGCAGAGCCTTCCTGTCTGAGCAGTTACAGTTGGAGTACCACGTGTTCATGCAGTACGTGAGTACAGACTCCACCGTGCCCCTGTAAAAAGTCCTGAGGATGTTGGTAGGGAGTGAGGCCTGTTTGAGTTTCCTCAGGTAGTGCAATAGCTGATGGGCCCGTTTGACAATCCCAGTGTTGCAACTGCAGAAGGACCTCTTTACTCCTATACTCAAATCCTCTTGTTATACCTGCTAAACCTGCATGTTTCAGTGACTGGTATACAAGGACACCCGGGTCTTGTTGCACTTCCCTTTTTCCTAATCTGACATCATTGAGATAATAATCTTGTTCACCACCAAAGTGGATAACCTCACATTTATCTATATTATACTGCATCTGCCATGCATCTGCCCACTCACTCTACCTGTCCAAGTCACCCTGCAACCTCCTAGCATCCACTTTGCAGTTCACTCTGCCACCCAGCTTTGTGTCATCTGCAAATTTGCTAGTGTTACTTTTAATCCCATCATCTGAATCATTAATATTTATTGTAAATAGTTGCGGCCCCAGCGCCGAGCCTTGCGGCACTCTACTCACCACTGCCTGCCGTTCTGACAGGGACCCGTTTATTCCTACTCTTTGTTTCCTGTCTGCCAACTAATACTCTATCCATGTCAATACCCTACCCCCAATACCATGTGCTCTAATTTTGCCCACAAATTTCCTGAGTGGGACCTTATCAAAGGCTTTCTGAAAGTGCAGATACACTACATCCACTGGCACTCCTTCATCCATTTTACTTGTCACATTCTCAAAAATTCCAGAAGATTAGTCAAGCAGGATTTCACCTTCACCACAAAACCATGCTGACTTGAACCAATCCTTATACTGCTATCCAAATTCACCGTTATCACTTCTTTAATAATTGACTCCAGCATCTTCCCTACCACCGATGTCAGGCTAACTGGTCTATAGTTCCCTGTTTTCGTTCTCGCTCCAATCTTGAAAAGTTGAATAACATTAACTACCCTCCGATCCACAGGAACTGATCCTGAATCTATAGAACATTGGAAAATGATCACTAATGCATCTACGATTTCTCGAGCCACCTCCTTGAGTACCCTGGAATGCAGACTGTCAGGACTTGGGGTTTTATCAGCCTTCAGTCCCATCAGCCTACCCAATACTATTTCTCGCCTAATGCAAATTTCTTTCAGTTCCTCTGTCTCCTGGGATCCTCTCTCCTCTAGTATATCTAGGAGATGTTTGTGTCTTCCTCAGTGAAGACAGAACCAAAGTACCTGTTCAACTCTTCTGCCATTTCCTTGTTCCCCATAATAATTTCACCTGTTTCTGCCTTCAAGGGACCCACATTTGTCTTTACTAATCTTTTTCTCTTAACATTTCTCTTAACATCTCTTTTCTCTTATCAAGAAGCTTTTACTATCTTCTTTATATTCTTGGCCAGCTTCTCCTCATACTTCATCTTTTCACCCCGTAGTGCCCTTTGTTATCTTCTGCTGTCCTTTGAAAGTCTCCCAATCCTCTGGCTTCCCGCTACTCTTTGCTATGTTATACACCTTTTCTTTTAGTTTTTATTCCATCTCTAACTTCCCTTGGCAGCCACGGTTGCCTCTTACTCCCCTTAAAATATTTCTTCCTCTTTGGATGAAATTATCCCGCATCTTCGGGATTATGCCCAGAAATTCCTACCATTGCTGTTCCACCGTCATTCCTGCCAGGATCCTTTTCCAGTCGACCTTGGCCAGCTTCTCTCTCATGCCTTCATAGTCTCCTTTGTTCAATTGCAACACTGACACTTCTGATTTAACCTCCTCTCACTCAAATCACAGCTTAAAACTTATCATATTATGGTCACTACCTCCTAGCGGTTCCTTTACCTTGAGTTCCCTTATCAAATGTGGTTCATTGGACAACACTAAATCCAGAATTGCCTTCTCACTGGTAGGCTCCAGTACAAGCTGTTCTAAGAATCCATCTCAGAGGCACTCTACAAACTCCCTTTCTTGGGGTCCAGAACCAACCTGATTTTCCCAGTCCACTTGCTTTTTGATATCTCCCATAACCACAGTGTTGTTCTTCCAGTTTGCATGTGGCCTCACTTTGGCAATAGAGGAGGCCCAGGACAGGAGGGTCAGTATGGGGATGGGAAGGTAAGTTAAAATGGTTAGTAACAGGGAGATCCAGTGTGATTGTTATGTCACCTGTCCATGTTCTCCAGAGATGCTGCCTGACTTGTTGAGTTACTCCAGCACATTGGGTCTTTTTTTGTAAACCAACATCTGCAGTTCCTTGTTTCCTCAAAACTGCAGATCTACTTAACAACAAAATTACATCAACTACATTCTAAATGTTATCTATTTAAATGGATAAGAAAGGTTTGGACCAAATGCGGACAGATGGGACTAGCTTAGTTGGGCCATCTTGGTCGGCATGGACGAGTTCGTCTGGATGCCCTGCTTCAGTGCTGTAAGATTCTGTGACTCGACAAGATGTCAGAATTGTAAGAGTAGAGTCATAGAGTGATACAGCTTGGAAACAGGCCCATTTCACACACCAACCTACGTCCCATCTGCACTAGTACCACCTGTCTTATCCATGTACCTGTCTAAATGTTGCTTAAACATTGCGATAGAACCTGCCTCAACCACCTCCTCTGGCAGCTCGTTCCATACACACACAACCCTTTGTATGAAAATGTTACCCCTCATGTTCCTATTAAATCTTACCCCCTTCATCTTCTAGTTCTTGTATCCCCTACTCTGCCATAGAGTCATAGAGTCATACAGTGTGGAAACTTGCCCACACAAGCCAAGATAGTAGGCACTGGGCAAGAGACTCTGTGCGTTTACCCTATCTATTCCTCTCATTATTTTCTATGCCTCACCTTCAGCCTCCTGTGCTCCACGGAATAAAGTTCTGAGCCTACCCAACCTCTCCCTATACGTCAGGCCCTAGGGTCCTGGCAACACCCTCGCAAATCTTCTCTACACCCTTTCCAGTTTGATGACATCAAATATAAATATGTTGCAAGTTAGTAGCTTGAGCTTCTGCTTTTATTTAATAGATGCTCAAAATAACTCAGCCTTGTGATGACAAGTCCTTGCACAAGGACAACTCCAGAGCCGTGATCAGCAGCACAAACATCGGTACCCTGGACAAAGCTTTACACTGAGCTGAGGCCACAGTTTAAGGAGAAACAGTCGTGTCCAATGATCGACTCAACCCTGACCAGGTATGAGCGTGACTGCGATGACCCTGAGAATCAGTAAACCTGAGACCTTCTACCATTCAGCATGAAACCTTATCGGAACCTGTAGCAGCAGAGGACAGGGGCTGCCTGTGACGACTTCCTGAAGTAGGGATCATGCCTTACCAGGGTTTGAACAGTCAGGAAGATAGCAGTTCAGTGAAGAACACAGAACAGCACAGCACAAGAACAGGCCCTTCGACCCACAGTGTTTGTGCCAAACATGATGTCAAGAACCAACTCTTATCTGCCTACACATAATCCATATCCCTCCACTCCCTGCATATCCATGGGCCTATCCCAAAGTGTCTTTCATGCCACTATCATATCTGCCTCCCCCACCAACACTGGCAACACGTTCAAGACATTCACCACCCTCTTTTTAAAAACTTGCCCTGCACATCTCTTTTAAACGTTGCCCCTCTCACCTTGAATATATGTCCTCCAGTATTTGATACTTCCTTCCAGTGATAAAGGTGCTGACTGTCCATCCTATCTATGCCTCTCAAAATTTTACTGTGTAACTCTGACTTTCTGAGCATCTTACAAGTGGAGATCAAGCCAAATTCTGTCTGATACTGTATATGAGATTAACAATCAGGTCTATTAAGAAATTCTAAGTGCCTCATTATCACATCTTTAAGATTAATTCTAGCATTTTAATGACAACGGACATTGGACCATGATTCATGATTCATGATTCCCTAAAGAATCTTCAGTCGGACGAATGGTCCCAACCCAAAATGTCGCCTGTCCATTCCCTCCACAGATGCTGCCTGACCCGTTGAGCTCCTCCAGCACTTTGTGTTTTGCTCAAGGCTCCAGCACCTGCATTTCCTCATGCTTCCTTGTCCCATATTATTTCCCCACTTCTGTTATTAATTAGCAGTGTTGCATTTGCCCAACTTCTCTGGGGTAGAATCGAAGAAACATTGGAAGATTGTCAAGAACGTTCAAACTCCGTACAAACAGTAGTTAGAATCGAACCTGGGTCTCTGGCGTTGTAAGGCAGCAACTCTACCGCTGCGCCACTATAATGCACCCATTAGCTCCCTAGTCACCAGGCCTACTCCTGCTCAGATCAAGATGATCTGACCAGTTTTAATCTTTGTCTAGTGCTTCCTACTTTACAAAATTAATTATCCCGTGGCTTATCATTCGAGAATTGCTAAGAATTTGATGAGGTTTTAACAAAAATTATAAGTCAAACACTTTCATCGCTGACAGCTCATCATTTATCTTTACGTACAATGAGATTAATATTACCATTGGGTTATGGTGCAAAGAAAATGATAATAGATCAATGGACCATTTTACATCTTCCAATTCTTCTTTCCATTGAAATAATTGCAGAGTTTAAATTACACTCAAGGACATTATGTTAAACAACTGAATATTTTGATCATTTCCAAATATTTAAATCCATGTAAACGTCCTACTTCTTTGCAAGCCGAGAAAATAGAACATAGAACAGTACAGCACGTCAGGCCCTTTGGCCCTCAATGTCCATGCTGAATATGATGCCATGTAGAAAGCATTTTATCGGGGTGCATCACGGCATGGTTTGGGAACAGCTCCATCCAAGACCGCAAGAAATTGCCGAGAATTGTGGATGCAGCCCAGACCTTCACTCAAGCCAACCTCCCTTCATTGACTCCTTTTACACCTCACAAGGCCGCCAGCATAATCAAGGACAAGTCGCACCCTGGTCTCTCCCTCACCTCCCCTCTCCCAACAGGCAAGAAGTATAGAGGTGTGAAACGATCACCAAATTCAGGGATAGTTTCTTCCCAGCTGTTATGAAGCAACTGAACCTCCTACCAACAACTAGAGAGCAGTCCTGAGTACTATCTACCTCAACTATCTTTGATCTAACTTTTCTGTACTTTATCTTGCACCACACATTATTCACGTTATTCCCTTATCATGTATCTGTAAACTGCGGATAGATCGATTGTAATCACATATTGTTTTCCCACTGACTGGATGGAACGTGACAAAAGCTTTTCACTGTACCTTGGTACATGTGACAATTAACTAAACTAAACTCAAACTCAAACTAAAGTTAAATTAATCTCTTTTGACTGCACACAATCCACGTTCCTCCATTCCCTGTATGTCCACGTGCCTATCGGATAGTCTTTTAAAATCCGTTATCATATCTGTCTCCCTGGCAGTGAGTTCCAGGCACCCACCACTCGCTGTGTAAAAAACCTGCCTACACATCTCCTTTAACCTTTGTCCCTCTCACCTTAAAGTTATGCCTTCCAGGATTTGGCATTTTCACTTTGTTAAAAAAATTCAGAGTATATACTTCTGTGAGGTCTCTCCTCAATTTCCAAAGTTCCTGAGAAAATAATCCAAGTATGTCCAACTTCTCCTTACAACTGATACCCTTAACTCCAGGCATTATACTGGAAAATAAGTAGAGTCCTGACACAAAGCAACCCACAGTCAATTTTGGCTGAGGAGGAGATGATAATGAAGAAATACGAACATGGAACTAGCAGGCCGACTAGGGTAGGGGAGGGGATGGAGAGAGAGGGAATGCAATCAAGCGAAATAGGAGGTGCTGTTCCTTCCATTTGTGTTCGGCCGCACTCTGACAGTGGAGGAGGCCCAGGACAGAAAGATCAGATAGACACAAAAAGTTGGAGTAACTCAGGGGTACAGGCAGAATCTCTGGAGACAAGGAATGGGTGATGTTTCGGGTCGAGACCCTTCTTAATACAGAAAGGTCAGTATGGGATTGGGAGATGAAATGTTTGCAACCTATCCAGGTCTTCAAATTTGCAGTGTCTATTTTTGCAGCGGCAATAAATGGTTCAGACAACAGGCCTCTGAATAGAAACATAGAAACATAGAAAATAGGTGCAGGAGTAGGCCATTCGGCCCTTTGAGCCAGCACCGCCATTCAATATGATCATGGCTGATCGTCCAAAATCAGTACCCAGTTCCGGCTTTTTCCCCATATCCCTTGATTTCCTTAGCCTTAAGAGCTAAATCTAACTATTTCTTGAAAACATCCAGTGAATTGGCGTCCACTGCCTTCTGTGGCAGAGAATTCCACAGATTCACAACTCCTCATCTCAGTCCTAAATGGCGTCCCCTTATTCTTAAACTGTGACCCCTGGTTCTGGACTCCCTCAACATCAGGACCATTTTTCCTGCATCTACCCTGTTCAACCCTCTAAGAATTTTATATGTTTCTATAAGAGCCCCTCTTATCCTTCCAGCAAATACAAGCCCAGTCGATCCATTCTTTCATCCTACGTCAGTCCCGCCATCCGAGGAATTAACCTGATGAACCCACGCTGCACTCCCTCAATAGCAATAACGTCCTTCCTCAAATTAAGAGACCAAAACTGCACACAATATTCGAGGTACGGTCTTACCAGGGCGCCTGTACAACTGCAGTGGGACCTCCTTGCTCCGAAACTCAAATCCTCTCGCAATGAATGCCAACATGCCATTGGCTTCCTTCACTGCCTGCTTACTTTCAGTGACTGATGTACAAGGACACCCAGGTCTCATTGTACCTCCTCTTCTCCTAATCTGATGCCATTCAGATAATAATCTGCCTTCCTGTTCTTGCCACCAAAGTGGATAACCTCACATTTTACCACATTATACTGCATCTGCCATGCTTCTGCCCACTCACCCAACCTATCCAAGTCACCCTGCTGCCTCATAGCATCCTCCTCGCAGCTCACACTGCCACCCAGCTTTGTGTCATCTGCAAACTTAGAGGTGTTACATTTAATTCCCACGTCTAAATCGTTAATATATATTGTAAACAACTGGGGTCCCAGCACAGAGCCTTGCGGCATCCCACTGGTCACTGCCTGCTATTCTGAAAAGAACCCGTTAATTCCTACTCTTTGCTTTCTGTCTGCCAACCAGTTCTCTATCCATGTCAAAACCCCTTGCAATGTTTTAATGTCACCCCTTGCAAGGGAAACAGGGTAAACAAGACCCTAATGGGACTAATCTACAGGCCCCCAAACAGTAGCCTGGACATAGGGTGTAAGTTGAATCAGGAGTTAAAATTGGCATGTAGCAAAAGTAATGCTGTGGTTGTTATGGGAGATTTGAACATGCAGGTAGACTGGGAAAATCAGGTTGGTACTGGACCCCAAGAAAGAGACTTTGTAGAGTGCCTCCGTGATGGATTCTTTGAACAGCTTGTATTGGAGCCTACAATCGAGGCGTACCAGGGCCCCATCCCCGACCTCTACCTCCGCTACATTGACGACTGCTTTGGTGCCACCTCCTGCACCCACACACAACTGACTGACTTCATCCACTTCACCACCAACTTCCATCCGGCACTCCAATACACCTGGACGATTTCCGACACTTCCCTACCATTCCTTGACCTCACCATCTCCATCGCAGGGGACAGACTCCTGACCGACATACATTACAAACCCACTGACTCACATGGCTATCTGGACTACACGTCTTCCCACCCTGCCCCCTGTAAAGACTCCATCCCCTACTCCCAATTCCTCCGCCTACGCCGCATCTGTTCCCAGGATGAGACATTTCATACCAGGGCATCGGAAATGTCCTCGTTCTTCAGGGAACGGGGATTCCCCTCCGCCACCATAGATGAGGCTCACACCAGGGTCTCATCCATACACCGTAACACTGCTCTCTCTCCCCATCCCCGCACACGCAACAAGGGCAGAGTCCCTCTGGTCCTCACCTTTCACCCCACCAGCCGGCAAATACAACACATAATCCTCCGCCATTTCCGCCACCTCCAACGTGACCCCACCACTCGCCACATCTTCCCATCTCCCCCCATGTCTGCCTTCCGCAAAGATCGCTCCCTCCGCAACTCCCTCGTCAACTCTTCCCTTCCCTCCCGCACCACCCCCTCCCCGGGCACTTTCCGTTGCAACCGCAAGAAATGCAACACCTGTCCCTTCACCTCCCCCCTCGACTCCATTCAAGGTCCCAAGCAGTCGTTCCAGGTGCGACAAAGGTTCACCTGTATCTCCTCCAACCTCATCTACTGCATCCGCTGCTCTAGATGTCAGCTGATTTACATCGGTGAGACCAAGCGTAGGTTGGGCGACCGTTTCGCCGAACACCTCCGCTCAGTCCGCAATAACCTACCTGACCTCCCGGTGGCTCAGCACTTCAACTCCCCCTCCCATTCCCAATCCGACCTCTCTGTCCTGGGTCTCCTCCATTGCCAGAGTGAGCAACAGCGGAAATTGGAGGAACAGCACCTCATATTCCATCTGGGGTCCTTGCGTCCTTATGGCATCAACATTGAATTCTCCCAATTTGGCTAGCCCGTGCAGTCTCCTCCCCTTCCTTCACCCTCTAGCTGTCTCCTCCCACCCTCCCATCCGCCCGCCCTCGGGCTCCTCCTCCTCCTCCCTTTTTCCTTCTTTCTTTCCCCACCCCCCATCAGTCTGAAGAAGGGTTTCGGCCCGAAACATCGCCTATTTCCTTCGCTCCATAGATGCTGCTGCACCCGCTGAGTTTCCCCCGCAATTTTGTGTACCTTGTATTGGAGCCTAACAGGGAGAAGGCAATTCTGGATTTAGTGTTATGTAATGAACCGGATTTGATAAAGGACCTCGAGGTTAATGAGCCATTAGGAGGCAGTGACCATAACATGGTCAGGTTTAATCTACAATTGGAGAGGGAGAAGAGTAAATTGGAGGTGTCAGTGTTGCAGTTGAATAAAGGGAACTATGGGGCCATGAGGGAGGAGCTGGCCAAAGTTGACTGGAAAGATACACTAGCAGGGTGACGGTAGAACAACAATGGCAGGTGTTTCTAGGAATAATACAGAAGGTGCAGGATCAGTTCATTCCTAGGAGGAAGAAAGATTCCAAGGGAAGAAAGGGACGACCATGGCTGACAAGGGACGTCAGGGACAGTATAAAATTTAAAGCGAAGAAGTACAACGTAGCAAAGATGAGCGGGAAGCAAGAGGGTTGGGTAATGTTTAAGAACAACAGAAGATAACCAAAAAGACAATATGGGGAGAAAAGATGAGGTACGAAGATAAGCTAGCCAAGAATATAAAGCAGGATAGTAAAAGCTTCTTTAGGTATGTGAAGAGGAAAAAAATTAGTTAAGACTAAAGTTGGACCCTTGACGACCGAAAAAGGTAAATTTATTATGGGGAACAGGGAAATGGCAGATGAGTTGAACAGGTACTTTGGATCTGTCTTCACTAAGGAGGACACAAACAATCTTCCTGATATAGTAGTGGCCAGAGGATCTGGGGTGACAGAGGAACTGGAGGAAATCCACATTAGGCAGGAAATGGTGTTGGATAGACTGATGGGACTGAAGGCTGATAAATCCCCAGGGCCTGATGGTCTGCATCCCAGGGTACTTAAGGAAGTGGCTCTAGAAATCGTGGATGCATTGGTGATAATTTTCCAATGTTCTATAGACTCAGGATCAGTTCCTGTGGATTGGAGGGTAGCTAAGGTTATCCCACTTTTTAAGAAAGGCGGGAGAGAGAAAACAGCGAATTATAGACCAGTTAGCCTGACATCGGTGGTGGGGAAGATGCTGGAGTCATTTATAAAAGATGAGATGGCCGCACATTTGGATAGCAGTAACAGGATCGGTCCGAGTCAGCATGGATTTACAAAGGGGAAATCATGCTTGACTAATCTTCTGGAAATTTTTGAAGATGTAACTCGGAAAATAGACAAGGGAGAGCCAGTGGATATAGTGTACCTGGACTTTCAGAAAGCATTTGATAAGGTCGCACATAGGAGATTAGTGGGCAAAATTAGAGCACATGGTATTGGGGGTAGAATGCTGACATGGATAGGGAAGTGGTTGGCAGACAGGAAACAAAGAGTAGGGATTAACGGGTCCCTTTCAGAATGGCAGGCAGTGACTAGTGGGGTACCGCAAGGCTCGGTGCTGGGACCGCAGCTATTTACGATATACACCAATGATTTGGATGAAGGGATTCAAAGTAACATTAGCAAATTTGCAGATGACACAAATCTGGGTGGCAGTGTGAACTGTGAGGAGGATGCTATGAGAATGCAGGGTGACTTGGACAGGTTGGGGGAGTGGGCAGATGCATGGTAGATAAAGTTTAATGCGGATAAATAGGAAGATTCAACGAGAACTTACCAGTTTGAAGTTTGATCTTTATTTTATGAGAAGTTGCGATGAGGGATTACGTGAGGAAGCCCGCCAGCCCGCATGTGCGTCAACCTTCAAAGCAGCGGTATGAAATCACAGAAAACAGTTGCTGAACTGATTATAGGAAGATTCGAGAAAATAGAACTACCACATGATCTTTATGAGAAGAGGGTTGGGAGTGTATAAAATAGTAAGATTAAACGAGAACTTACCAGTTTGAAGTTTGATCTGTATTTTATGAGGAGTTACGATGAGGGTATTACGTGAAGAACCCGCTCAGTGCGCAGGCACGGCATACTTCCAAGCAGCGGTGTGGAATCACAGATAGACACAGTTATTTTGAAGTAAACATAGTAAAGATAAGGAGACATCAATTTATTAGTTTGATCCATATAATGAGGGTGGGAGCGGAGGGCACGTAATACCCTCATCGTAACTCCTCATAAAATACAGATCAAACTTCAAACTGGTAAGTTCTCGTTTAATCTTACTATTTTACTTCGGAGTCACGTGAGTGACTACGTGAAGATTTCAAAGCTCTGTGATTTCAAACCGTGTAACAGTTTCATTTCACTCACTGCCGAAGTTCTTGAGGGAGGAAGTGTTATCGTAATGAACCAATGAGTCTATTTGTAGAAAAACACAATGGTATTTTTTAAACAATAACAACAAAGAATTAAGTTGCTCCCCTGGGCTTAAATTAAATATTTGCAGTTCGTAAATCTTTACTGCAAATAAACCAGGTTTTGCCAACGGCTTATTATAAAATTTCTGAACGGTCTTTTCCCTTCCCACCAACCTGCTGTAGCCAGGATGTGGTCTATAGGCATGTCCATTCTTTAGCCGTCGACATGGATGCTGCCCTGGTGGAATAAAATTTGTACATGTTAGTGTTTATCCCAGCAGTTTCTAGCACCTGCTTGAGCCATCTCGCAATGGTTTGGCTCGTACCCCACCATAAGGTTTTTGTGACTGACCCACAAGGCTTTTCATCTCCCTCGAATATTCTGGTTGTGTCTATGTAGGATAGTAGGTGGGTCATGGCACATAACCGTGGTTCTGGTGGGTAAGCCACGACTGGATTAGGTGTTCCTGGTCTGCTCTGTTTGACCAGTCGCTGGATAATGACAGATTTGGTCTGGAGCTGTGATCATGTTGTCCAGTCGCAATAGGTGTAGTGACTGGACCCTCTGAGCGGATACAAGTGCCATCAACATGAGCGTCTTTAGTGTAGCTTGCTCGAGGCCGGGGGATCTGGCTGGTGGCAATTCCCTGAGATATGTCAGGACCACACTGATATCCCAAATATGGGTATACCTGGGCTTAGGGCTTGATATTGTAAATCCCCTTCATCAGTTTTACCACCAGTGGATGGGATCCCATCGCCTGTTGTCCTGGCGCTGGTTTGAGATAAGCAGAAAGAGCACTCTGCGCTGTGTTGATGGCACTGTAGCTGATCCCTACATCGTGGTGTAGATAGGCCAGGAACTCCAGTATGTTGGTGGCTGTAGCTGTTGCGTATGTTGTCCCTGTTTCCTGGCAGTACTTCTCCCTTTTTTGATGCTGGTTAAGTACTGCCTCTTGGTGGATGTTCGAAGGGATGCCGACATGGTGGTGATGGTTTGTTTGGACAATCCCAGTTCCAGGTAAGGTCTGTTCAAGCTTGCAACCCAGGCGTTTAATTTTCTCATGGCATGGGTGTTTAGCTTACCTGGTAGGTAAGTAGCTGATAGCCAAATATGTCTTTCGACACACCATTGCCAAATCATGTTGACCAATTTGTCGCATGATAATGATTTTATGCCACCCATATGGTTAATATAAGCCATCACCGTAGTATTTATCAATTTGTAACCGAACATGCAAGTGCTGCATATTAGATACATATGCTTTTAAACCATAAAAGGCGCCCAACATCTCTAGATAGTTAATGCCCAGTGTAAGTAGTAATGATGACTCTAGGTTAGTCCATCTACCACTTGTGCTGGATATGGAGTTAGTCGCTCCCCAGCCTTGAGCACTGGCATCTGTTTGAATAACTAAAGTAGGGTTAGTGATAAAGATAGGGCTGAAACTATGCCAAACGTTTTCTGCCCACCACTGTAGCTCTGATATTGCTTCAGTGGGTAAGTTCATGACACGATCATAGTGACCTGTATGTCGTTTTATTGCCCGTACCTTTGCTCTCTGTAAATTTTTTTGATAGTGCAAAGGTCCGAATTGTGTAGCCGGAAATGCTGCTACCATTTTCCCAATTACTCTTGCTACTTGTCGAATAGTTGGTCGCTCGTTGACCATTAATTTGTTGCATGATTGTGCTAATTCAACCATTTTTGCCTTTGGCAAGGTAACAGTCATATGGACTGAGTTAATTGTGAAGCCCAGGTAGTCCATGATAGTGGATGGCTTCAACTTAGATTTATCTGGATGTAGGACGAACCCCAGAGTTTCGAGGAGCTGTTTTGTAGCTGATACTGCTGCCACAGCCAATTCCATCGTTTTCCCTACTATCAGAATATCATCCAGATATGCCATGACAATATGTTTTTGTTTTCTTAGTATTGCCATGGCTGGGTTCAATATTTTGGTGAATAATCTTGGGCTGAAGTTAGCCCATAGGGCAATGCTTTGTACCATCCAGATAAATTTTAGGTATCTGCGATGATCCTTGTATATGGGTACTAGATAGTAAGCATCTTTGAGATAAATGCTTGCCATGAAGTGTCCTTTGGAATTCAGTTGTTTGGCAGTAACATATGTCTCCATTTTGAAATGTATATACTTAACAAATTTGTTTAGTGATGTTAAGTCAATGATGATGCGACAGCCACCATCTTTTTTGGTTTTAGTGAATATATTCGATACAAATTCCAAAGGTTCATGTTTGGTCTTTTCGATGACCCCCTTTGTGATAAGTCTCACCAGTTCAGCTTGTCCCTCACGTTTCTCTTTGACGGAGGGAGAAATACCCTTTGGGGCCATTGTTGAACTGGCGGCGTTTTTTCTGACATGAATTGTATTTTATATCCACTAATGCTGTTGAGTATATACTTGTCACTCGTGACCATACCCCATGCTTCTTTAAACAAGTGTAATCTCCCCCCTGTTAATAAAGCACCCTTATTCACTATATGCTGGTAGGGACCAGACCCACCTACCTCCATGGTTATTGGCGATTCTGTTTCTTCATTTTCCTGAAGATTTTGTTCTGACGTGCTGGCGATGTTGGGGGGAGGCGCATTTTCCAGAGGGTCCGCTGCGGGCCCTGATCTAAAAAGATCTTTGGGGATAATGTGCGGACCGCAAGCGTTCACCAGTCCCATATTGCGGACGTCGACTGGTGGATGCCGTGGGGTGCTGCCGCTTGGGTATCGGAGGTCTTGGTTTGCTCGTCCCGGGGCCTGCCCTCATTAGGCCGAAGGTTTTTGATGCTTCCTGCATCTCCTTCAGTTTTTTATTGAAATCTTTCCCAAATAGCAGCGCGTCCGTCTCCGCAGCTGGGGCTTTACACAAGCCAGCAAATTTGGGATTGAGGGCAGGTCTTATGTTTCCCTCCGGAGATTGTTGATCTCAAATTGTGTGGTACACATTAATGCCAGCACATCCTGCTGGCAGGTATCCATCTCCGTGGTCTCCACGGAACGAGCAAAGGCTGTGATGGCCGACGTCAGGAGCCTTAGGATCCGCTGTAGCTTGAGTTCTTGGGTCCGGATGTGTGACCCACATGCCCCCAGATTTGGCTGTTGACACTTTTTACTTTGAGGGCCTCACAGTTTTCTGGTGCTGTGTGTTGTTTCAGCATCTCAGCGAGCACCTTTTCCAGTAATGATTGATGCTGGCCGCCATTCTTGGTTCCAGCGGTGCTCCAGCCCGTGGGGTTGCTACAAGCGGTCCATCACACCCAACAGCTCTTCATGTTCCTGCACCCCTGGCATACTCCCGAATTCGTCCGCCTGCCCCTGTTCCAGACCAGCCCAGCCCTGGTCACCAATGCTAGCCTCCAGTAATGAGGGAGCAGAGGGCAGTGCATGAAACACTGTGGAGGGGGTGCCTGACCTCCCTCCGCGAGAGCGCTCTTTCTGCGCATCTCGCTGGAGCTGCTCCAATAGCTGTTGGATGCAGCTCAGGCGGCTATCTCTCCTCCATTTAGGTGGAGACATGTCCTCGTCCGACGAATCGGACGCCACCGGCCGGATGCCTGTTCGGATGGCTAGACATCCAGCCCGCAGTTCAGGCACTAGCGGGACTGGGCTCGGCGCGGTGATGGGGATAGCGGAGCGCCCGGTAATTGTTCCTACCGCCTTCTTCTAGAGCTTTTGTGCCTTGTAGATGCGAGAGTGCCCCTCAAGCAGCGCGTCTCGCAGGCACCTGCTCCGAGAGCCGCTCCAGCAGCTCAGGCGGCTCTCTCCCCCCCGTGCGGGTGGGGAGACATCCCATCCGTAATCGGGAACACCTGCCGGATGCCTCTCGAGTGGCTATGCATCCAGCCCGCTGCTCAGGTACTAGCGGGCTGGCCTCGGCACGGTGTCGGGGAATAGCGGAACACCGGGTCGCTCCTACCGCCTGTTGCTGCCCCCCTCCCCGACGGGAAAACGTTCCTCCTTGAACGGGGGACAGTTTTGTTCCAGAGCCTTTTTCTCTGCCTGTAAAAAACACAAGCAGAAAAAGGCTCACCTGTAAAAGAAAACCCGACCTCAGGGTACTCACCTGACGGTCCGTTTCATTCTGTAGCGGGAGAGCCTAACTCCCGTGGCAGCCACTGTTGCACTGCTGGCGTAATGCCACGCCTGCGCGCTGAGCGGGTTCTTCACGTAGTCACTCACGTGACTCCGAAGTAAAATTATAAAAGGACTGGACAAGCTAGATGCAGGAAAAATGTTCCCAATGTTGGGCGAGTCCAGAACCAGGGGCCACAGTCTTAGAATAAAGAGGAAGTCATTTAAGACTGAGGTGAGAAAAAAGTTTTCACCCAGAGAGTTGTGAATTTATAGAATTCCCTGCCACAGAGGGCAGTGGAGGACAAGTCACTGGATGGATTTAAGAGAGAGTTAGATTGAGCTCTAGGGGCTAGTGGAGTCAAGGGATATGGGAAGAAGGCAGGTACGGGTTATTGATAGGGGACGATCAGCCATGATCATGATGAATGGCAGTGCTGGTTCGAAGGGCCGAATGGCCTCCTCCTGCACCTATTTTCTATGTTTCTATGTTTCTATGTTTCTATGAAGGTAAGCATGCAGGTACAGCAGGCAGTGAAGAAAGCGAATGGCATGTTGGCCTTTATAACAAGAGGAATCGAATATAGGAGCAAAGAGGTCCTTCTGCAGTTGTACAGAGCCCCAGTGAGACCACACCTGGAGTATTGTGTGCAGTTTTGGTCCCCTAATTTGAGGAAGGACATTCTTGCTATTGAGGGAGTGCAGCGTAGTTTTACAAGGTTAATTCCCGGGATGGCGGGACTGTTATATGCTGAGAGATTTGAGCAGCTGGGCTAGTACACTCTGGAGTTTAGAAGGATGAGAGGGGGTCTCATTGAAACATATAGGATTGTTAAGGACTTGGACACGCTAGAGGCAGGAAACATGTTCCCGATGTTGGGGGAGTCCAGAACCAGGGGCCACAGTTTAAGAATAAGGATTAAGCCATTTAGAACGGAGACAAAGAAACACTTTTTCTCACAGAGAGTGGTGAGTCTGTGGAATTCTCTGCCTCAGAGGGCGGTGGAGGCAGGTTCTCTGGATGCTGTCAAGAGAGAGCTAGATAGGGCTCTTAAAAATAGCGGAGTCAGGGGATATGGGGAGAAGGCAGGAACGGGGTACTGATTGGGGATGATCAGCCATGATCACATTGAATGGCGGTGCTGGCTCGAAGGGTCAAATGGCCTACTCCTGCACCTATTGAGTATTGCCTATTGTCTATTGTCTACCCCCAATACCCTGTGCTCTAATTTTGCACCCTAATCTAATTAAGAATAAGGGGTGAGCCATTTAGAATGGAGATGAGGAAACACTTTTTCACACAGAGAGTTGTGTGTGGAATATTCTGCCTCAGAGGGCAATGGAGGCCGATTCTCTGGAAACTTTCAAGAGAGAGCTAGATAGGGCTCTTGTAGATAGCGGAGTCAAGGGATAAGGGGAGAAGGCAGGAACGGGGTACTGATTGTGGATGATCAGCCATGATCACTTTCAATGGCGGTGCTGGCTTGAAGAGCGGTATGGCCTACTCCTGCACCTATTGTCTATTGTCTTGTCAAAGGACTTTTGACAGTCCAGATAAACCACATCCACTGGCTGTCCCTTATCCATTCTACTTGTTACATCCTCAAAAATTCCAAAAGATTAGTCAAGCATGATTTCCCCATCATAAATCCATGCTAACTTTGACCGATCCCGTCACTGCTTTCCAAATGCGCTGCTATAACATCTTTAATAATTGACTGCAGCATCTTCCCCACTACTGATGTAAGGCTAACTGGACTATAATTCCCCGATATCTCTCTCCCTCCTTTCTTAAAAAATGGAGTTACATTAGCTACCCTCCAGTCCACAGGAACTGATCCAGTCGAGAGAACATTGGGGAATGGTCACCAATGCATCCACAATTTCTAGGGCCACCTCCCTGAGTACTCTGGGATGCAGACCATCAGGCCCTGGGGAGTTATCAGCCTTCAGTCCCAACAGTTTACCTAACACCATTTCCTGACTAATGTGGATTCTCTCCAGTTCCTCCCTCCCACTAGATCCTCGGTCCCCTAGTATTTCCGGGAGATTGTTTGTGTCTTCCCTAGTGAAGACAGAACCAAAGTACTTGTTTAACTGTTCTGCTATTTCCTTGTTTCCCATTATAAATTCACCTGTCTCTGATTGTAAGGGACCTACTTTCGTCTTCACTAATCTTTTCATTTTTACATACCTATAGAAACCTTTACAGTCAGTTTTTGTATTCCCCGCAAGCTTTCTTTCATGCTCTTTTTTACCCCCTCTTAATTAACCTCTTTGTCCTCCTCTTTTGAGTTCTAAATTCCTCCCAGCCCTCTGGTTTGCTGCTTCTTCAGGCCAATTTATATGCCACTTCCATGGCGTTAACTCTATCCTTGACTTCCCTCGTCAGCCATGGATGAGCCGCCTTCCCCGTTTTATTTTTTCGCCAGACAGGGATGAACAATTTCTGGAGTTCTGAATCTCTCGCCATTCCACAGGGCAATGGCAGCACCATGACAATTAACGGTGCTTTGACTAAAAGCGACTGATTCCTCAGTTCATGTTGCAGCTTGCTCCCCAAGTTGTTTTGATTCCGCACTTCCTCCTCATCATGTACAGTTACACCAGAGAACAAAACCAGGGAGTACAAAGGCCTGGGAAGATTGTGACAAGAAGAAAATAAGGTGTCAAAGCAGCTGGAAGAAGACTAAAGGATATAGAACAAAACCGCGCACCTGGAGAGAACAAGAGATGCTAGTGATCCAGAAAACAAAGGATAAATATAAACTGCACGACCAGAATAAATAACAGTACGTGCGCTGACTTGTCAGATCATTGTGATACACCTTCCCCTCTATTACCAGGCTTCTGAACGATCCATCCATAAGCTAGGGCACTGTCTGATTCACCATTAGATTAGTTTGGTTTAGTTTAGAGATACAGCACGGAAACAGGCCCTTCGGCCCACTGAGTCCGCACTGACCAGCGATCCCTGGACATTAACACTACCTTACGCACACAAGGGACAATTTACATTTTTTATACAAAGCCAATTATCCTGTATGTCTTTGGAGTTTGGGAGAAAACAGAAGATTTCGGATAAAACCCATGCAGGTCAAGGGGCGAATGTACAAGCTCCGTACAGACAGCACCTGTAGCCATGATGGAACTCGGGCCTCTGGCGCTGTAAGGCAGCAACTCTACCGCTGCCCCACTGTCCCACTGTTTCTACTCGTTGAGCTTTATCTGATGGAACTGATGCATTGCAATGTTGAGAACTATATTCTGCACTGTGTCTTTTCCTTCACTATATCTTCAGTTTAGTTTCATTGTTTTAGTTTAAAACTAAAACTTCCACTCTACCTATTGTACTTGTGTTTGGCTAGATTGTGTTCATGTGCAGTATTATCTGATTTGATTGGATAGGATGCAAAACAAAGCTTTTCATTGTACCTCGGCAAACTTGACAATAATGAAACTAAACCTAAACTTAAAAGGACACCAAGGCCTGCAGTGGAATTCATTGCAGCAGATGATTGTGAAGACCATTGGGTATTTTAAGGCAGAGATCAGCAGATACTTTGTTAGGTATGTGATAATTAGCATATGAAATTAGTGTCTTGTGATAACTTGTGCAAGTACGCATGTGCAGGGGGAGACTCAAGGTGGCGTCCTGCAGTAAAGAAGCTTGTATGATTATTGCCGTGTCCGAGCCTTATTTCAAGTCTGTTCAAAGCACCCAAATACACAACAATTGGCGACGAGGTTAAAAGAACAAAGATAAGAACAAGGCCAGCAAGAAGAATTGAAAACAAGTTTAAAAATATAAGTAGTATTTGGAAACAAGTTGGAAACAGCACCAAGCCAAAAGATTCGGCGCCAAATGGTTTTGAATTGGCGCCAAAAAGAAAAAAAAGTAGGAACGGGAAGCAATAGCTCAGGGAAGAGCGAAGGAAAACAAGCAGGGCAGTAAGGCTCACCGAGCACAGCTAGGAGCGACAGTGTCAGCTTACCTGGAAGTATCCTGGGCTGTGCAGCCCACAGCCAAGCCCAAGCACCAGCCACAGACGTCGGGTGGGGGCCTAGTACCGTGAAGGCCACAGACAGGTCCAGATAGCCACTGACAGAGGCTGAGTCTTCAGCCCAACCAAGTCTTCAGGGGGGAGAAAGTAGAGAAAGCCCGGTCAGGAGCAGAGTCAGCCCGACCGTGAGCAGAAAAGCGGGAAGGCCCGCGAGAGAAGCGGCGAGAAGCCGAGAGCCGTGAAAGCCCGGTCGCAAGGGACGGCCGAGAGTGGAGAAAGCTGAGAAAGCTGAGAGGCACAGTCCCGACGCTTGGAGCAGCGGGGACCAGCAACAGAAAAGCAGCGACTCACCTTCACCTTCCGCAGGGTAACCACGGGAGCCAGCGACGAGCCATGCAGCGGGTCCATTAGCAGCCGGGAGGGCTGTGGAGACAGCGGACAGGCAAGTCGGCGGAGCAGTGGTAAAGAGGAAGGTCAGCAGGCAAGCAGGCCAGCAACAGCAGCCATGGAGTCAGCGAGAGCCAGCGGAAGCAACAGCAACAGCTGAGCCAGCAGCAGCATCGGAGGTCCGGAGTGGCCAGCGGTGTTTAGAAGTAACAGTGAAACCAGGGGGGGAGCCAGCTAAAGCAGCAGTGGAGGTCGACGCTGAACCAGAGTCCACAGGCCGCAAGCTGGAGCAGTGAAATCCTTCACAATAAAACTAATGCATTGTCACAGTAAAAACAGGACTGTTGGATGTGTAATACATTGGACTGTTATCAACAATTTAAGTAAATCTATGTGCATAGGAAGAATATGTTTAAAATGTTCTAGTTGCTTTTAACAGGAAATGTGCGTTAATAATATAAATCTATTATTATAAGATTAAGTAAGAGACAGTGATTGTTGCTAAAGCTAATTAATACAGAACTGTGTTATCCAGGGCAGAAGCCAGAGTTTTGGCTGTACAGGAGATATGTATTTTCTTATCTTGAGGTAAGCAGTGTTTTGTCTGTACAAGAGCACCTGAATAGGGCACCTGGATAGCAACAGGTAGCATGGCTATTCAATGGATAGGAAAATGGCCCCAGTTAGATTCTGGTGCAATTTTGAGAAATGGACTGAAGTCTTGGAGGCTTCGTTCATTTCTAATGATGTCACTACAGAGGAGAAGAAGAGAGCATGGTTCATATTAAGCTTAGGAAGAGAGATTTATCACACCTTCCGTACGTTACTGCTGCCAGCAGCGCCCACGGATAAAACGTACGAGGAGTGAAAGGAGGTATTAATGGCTCATTTCTCGCCAAAACCTCCAAGGGCATCCAGAGGCAAGGAGCCTGAACTAAAGAGGGCAGGGAGTCCCTCAAAGGACAAGGGTCAAGTGCAAAAGGACAAAGGTCAAGTGCAAAGGGACCAAGGTCAAGTGCAAAAGGACCAAGGTCAAGTGCAAAAGGACAAAGGTCAAGTGCAAAAGGACCAAGGTCAAGTGCAAAGGGACCAAAGTCAAGTGCAAAGGGACACAAGTCAAGTGCAAAGGGACACAAGTCAAGTGCCAAGTGACAAAGGTCAAGTGCAGAGGGAAAAGGCCAAAGGGAAAAGGCAAAGGAAAAGGAGTCAAAGGCAAAAGGAAATTGCCATCCAAAGAGCAACCCTAGCTATTCAAGCTGCATTCAGGGGTATGAAGGTACGGAGAGAGATCCGGAACAAACAGAAGGCAGCAACGGTAATACAAGCAGCATTTAGAATGCATAGAGTATACCGTCAATACAAGGCAATGAGAAGGGCAGCTATAATAGTGCAAACCCATTATAGGGCACACCTTCAAATGGAAAGTGATCACAAAACTTACATGAAGGTACGCAGAAGCGTTGTACTGCTTCAGGCAGCCTACCGTGGAATGCTTGTTCGAAAGCAATGGTGGGGCATGCACAAATCTGCCAAGGTCATATAGACTTATTATCAGATGCATAAACAGCGTCAGTATTTTAAGAAACTACGCTGGTCTGCCATTGCTGTACAGCAACGATACAGAGCATGCCAGATAAGAGATGTCCAAGTGAGACAGTATAATAGTTTGAGAAAATCAGTGGTTTGTATTCAGGCCTTATACCGCGGGATCAAAGCCAGAGTATTGGTTGAGAAAATCAAGGCAGCACGCCGTATTAAGTCATTCATAAGAATGTGCATTACAAGAAAGCATTTCTTGATGCAAAAGGCGGCTGTAGTCACTCTGCAAGCAGCATACCGTGGTTACCGATTAAGGGTACGCTACAAAGCTGTGCGTCAAGCAGTCATTTCGATCCAGAGATGGTACAAAGCATGCAAAATAGGGCATTCCCAGTTTGTGCAATATCAGTCAATGAGGGATGCAACTATTACCATTCAGACTGCCTACAAGAGTATGGTGGTTAGGCAGTGGGTTAAGCAAAAGAGAGCTACTGTAAAAGTGCAGTCATTACTCCGTAGGAGTGGGTATCGGAAAGACTTAAAAAGACAAAAAGGCACAACAGAAAAGGCTGAAACGATACAAAAGGCTTAAACGATCTAGTAAAGACTTCCTCAAACTGAAATATACAACAATTGTAGTGCAGTCTCACTACCTTGCTTATGAAGCAAGAAAACTAAGCAGAGCACAGATCAAAGCCAGTGTGGTAGTGCAAAGACAATGTGGATCTTACTTGATGAAGAACCAGAGATGTAACAAGTGGGCAAATAGATGAACAACAGAAAAGGCTTAAACGATACAAAGGGCTTAAACGATATAGGAAAGCCAGTGTTGTATTGCAAAGACAATATAGATCCTACTTCTTGATAAAGAACCAGAAAGGTGACTTAAGAAGACGAGTAGATGAACAACAGAAAAGGCTTGAACGATGCAAGGAAAGGTTGAATAAATGTGTGACAATGAATAGAAGCTGCTAATAGAAAAGTCTAAAGAAGAGAGGCTGTTCGGTCAAGACAAAAGTATGCAGGACCGATTACAATTAGGACACTTCAGTATAGTCCAGCATGGAGCCTCCTTCACTGAGCAATGGACAAATGGTTATGCATTGCAGAATCTCATGAAACAACAAGAGCAGATAAATAAGCAGAGAAGGGAAACTGAACAGCAGAGGAAGCTGCTAGAAAATGGAAACTTGCAGCCATGGGTCAGATCCCACCTACAAAGAGGAAAACAAAACAAATACATGAACCAGAAAATGATAACTAATACAGCAAGGGTTAATGTATTTAGTTTAAGTATAATCCCATTGTGCAACAGTGTACTATTCAATGATGGGTAGGAAAAGAGCATATACCGTACAGGTGTAATGGACTTAAAAGGGGAGGAGTGCGGTGTATGTTAGTTTTTTTTTCAACTTTTTAATTTTTTTTAGTATGTTTTAAAATATGTTTTTGATGTTCCTCGGTGTGTTTTGTGTGGGGGGTGGTGTGGGGGGGTAAGGGGGAAACCGCTTCGGTCGCCTCCTCCATGGAGAGGCGACTTTTTCCAGGTCGCCTCCCCCGTGGCCTAACATCAAGGATCGGCGCGGCCTTTCTACGGAGACGCACCCGGGACTTCAGCGGCGGGCGCAGCGTGGACTCTCGGCGTGGAGCGGGCTCGTCGGAGGGGAGCGCTCCGTTTCGCAAGCCTGTGACAGCCAGCAGCCTGAAGCCGCGGTGTGCAGAGTTCCACCTGGTGCGGCGTCTACAGCCCGGGATCCCTCGTGGGGGACCCGGGGGAAGAAGAAGCCACCACTGCCGGCCCGCAGCCAACTTCTACCGCGGGCCCGGCGTGGACTTAACATCACCCCTGGAGGGGAGCTTCGACCGCCGGCCCTGCAGTCTACGGTGCTTGTGGCTGCGGTGGAGATTTTAAATCTCGACCGCCGGCCTGTGGCCTACATCAACTTAAAGCCGCGGTCTCCGGTGAGGAAGAGTCGATCCTAGACTGACTCTGGACTCTGGTCCTGTCCACGGGGGGGAAATGGAGGAGGACTGGCCAAATTTTGTGCCTTCCACCACAGTGATGAATGCTGTGGTGGATGTTTGTGTTATATTTTTATTGTGGTTGTGTGTTCTTTATTATTGTACCGCTGCAGACAACCCAAATTCCACCGACCCTGGTTGTGTGGCAAATAAATTCTATCCATTCTATCTAATGTAATAGAAATGGTATTACCTGCCTACAAGTTAAAGGGGGAGGAGTGTTATGTATGTAATAGAAATGGTATTACCTGTCTCCAAGTTAAAGGGGAGGAGTGTTGAGTATGTAATATAAGTGGTGTTACCTGCCTCCAAGTTAAAGGGGGAGGAGTGTTAGGTATGTGATAATTAGCATATGTAATTAGTGTCTTGTGATAACTTGTGCAAGTACGCATGTGCAGGGGGAGACTCAAGGTGGCGTCCTGCAGTAAAGAAGCTTGTATGATTACTCCCGTGTCCGAGCCTTATTTCAAGTCTGTTCAAAGCACCCAAATACGCAACATACTTGATTACTTCGGGTTTAGTTCAGTTCAGTATAGCGATACAGCAGCAAAACAGGCCCTTCAACCCAACAAGTCAACGCCGACCAGCGCTCACGCACAAACACTTTCCTACACAAACTAGGGACAATTTACAATATCAAGCCAATTAGCCTACAAACTTGTAGGTCTTTAGAGTGTGGGAATAAACTGGAGATCTCGGAGAAAACCTACGCAAGTCACGGGGAGAATGTACAAACTCCGTACAGACAAGCACCCGTAGTCAGGATAGAATCCGTGTCTCTGGCACTGTAAGGCAGCAACTCTATCGCTGTGCCGCCATGCCTCCCTGGGTTATGGGGAGAAGGCAAGAGAATGGGGTTAAGCAGGGAAGATAGAACAGCCATGATTGGATGGTGGGATAGACTCCTTGGGCCAAATGGCTTAATTTTGCTCCAATGACATGAACTTAAAGAGTAACTCAGCAAGTCCGGCAGCATCTCTGGAGAACGTGGATAGGTGATGTTTCAGGTCAGGACCCTTCCTGTCTGAAGAAGGGTCCTGACCTTGGATCATCTATCCACATCCTCCAGAGATGCTGCCTGACCTGTTGAGTTACTCCAACCTTTTGTGTCCTTTTGTATTTTAATCAGCATCTGCAATTCTTTGTTTAATAAACCAAAATCTACCTCCTTTGATTTTGTGCAGGACACCTAGATTCCTAATCGTGCGTGTACATATAGTCTTCGAATAACACTTATCCATGTGGTATAAATGATGTAAGCGGCTACTCCCAGTTCAAACTATCTAAGTCAGTTCAAACCATTTCACCACCACTGTGGTGGAAGACATCCCTAAATTTGGGTGGCATGGCAGCACAGTGGTAAAGTTGCTGCCTAACAATGGCAGAGACCCAGGTTTGCTCCTGACCACGGGTGCTGTCTGTACAGATATTGTACATTCTTTGTATGACTGCATGGGTTTTCTCCGGGTGCTCCGGTTTCCTCCCACACTACAGGTTGGAGTTTAATTGGCTTTGGTAAAATTGTAAATTATCCCTAGTAGGATAGTGCTAATATACGGGGTGATCACTGGTCGGCGCGGACTCGGTGGGCCGAAGGGCCTGTTTCCGTGCTGTATCTCTAAGGTCTAAAGTCTAAATGAGATAGTTGTTGGCAGCCATGCAGAACATAGTCAAGAGTCTGTTCTCCGATTATGCTGTCTGGAGCAGTTCTGAATGAATGTCTAATTCAGCGAGGGTGGGAAAAGGAGATGTACCTTCTTCTGTGAGGCTTGGGACGCTATAGACATGATCCAATTAATAACACCATTTGATGCACATATTCTCTTGCCCAGAGTAGGTGAATCGTGGACAGAGGACATAGGTTTAAGATTAAGGGGAAAAGATTTAATAGGAATCTAAGGGGTAACATTTTCACACAAAAGGTGGTGGGTGTATGGAACAAACTGCCAGAGGAGATAGTTGAGGCTGGGACTATCCCAACATTTAAGAAACAGTTAGACAGGTACATGGATAGGATAGGTTTGGAGGAATATGGATCAAGTGCAGGCAGGTGGGACTAGCTGGGACATGTTGGCCGGTGTGGGGAAGTTTCCACACTGTATCACTCTATGACTCTATGAGTGGAAAACTAAAAATATGAAAAGGTACAAAGAACAAACGAATGAAAGGTATGAAAAGGACAAATCAAAGCCAGCAACAATGGTCAAGGAAATGTTGTGAAGTAGGTGATAAGTAGAATCTTAACCTCAATTGCAAACAGTATTTCATCCTAACACCAGAATATGCCTTAGAAGATTGACTGTGGGAAATTCCAAGAACTCTGATGCTTGGCCCAAAATACAGATTTCACAGATTTTTAATGTCAATATTGGAGGAGTATCATCACAGAAATATAAATATGATTAAAATTATCTGGCATACATCATTTTATTGTCAGCTATCCATGCATTTGCACAGTCCGGGAATGGATAATTAGACCATTGCGTTATTTCTCATTTACTAGCAAATGCTTTTTGCAAAATAGGGAATTGATTTGGCTGCAAACTGCTTGAACCCCCGGGTGGATTATCCACAAACATCAGTGCTTTATTACTGATGAAAGAGGTGGAAATTGGGCCAGGTTTAGCTATTCTGCAAATTATCCCGATGACATACAGTATGGATCACTTTGTGTACATTGCCTTGGTTGATTTTGTATTAATTTAATTTAATACAACACTCTGTCCCGATTATTAATATAAGGAATGCTGAGTTCAGACCAATACCTAGTATAGTGTGTCAGGCTTAAATCAGAGATACACCCCCCTTTCTTGCATTATCCCACCCACCTTTCCTCTTCACCCCCCCTCCCCCCCAATGACTCCCATCCCATGAGATGATAGAAGTTCATGTTCATAGGTTCTAGGAGCAAAATTAGGCCTTTTGGCCCATCAAGTCTATGCCATTCAATCATGGCTGATCTATATTTTCCTCTCAATCCCATTCTCCTGTCTTCTCCTCATAACCCCTGACCCTTACTGTGGGAGAACAGAGGGAAGAAGATTAGACTTTATTGCCTTCCATCATAGTGAGGAATGTGGGGAATCTGCTGTGGTAGATGCTTATGTTAACTTTTCTGTAGATTTGTGTCTTGTGTATCCATTGTCTTGGCCTCTACAGCCATCTGCAGCATAAATTGTGAGGGAATATATGTGAATGGGGATGGGTGGGTGGGGGGTTGGGGGGGGATGAGAGGGATTTGTTTGTATGCGTTGTGTGACATTTATTCTGCTTACAGGATAGTTGCTAACAACTACAGTAGACTAGATGACCATGCCTAGAGGTGGGAAGTTAACAGTAGACTATTTCCTAACCCATGCACTATACTGCCCTTATCTTATTCACCTGTTCTTGCCCCATAAGAGAATAGAATGCGTTTTTGTTCAACCTAACATAACCTCATAACATCAGGAACAATAAAATTGTATTTGCAATTCCTGAACCCTTTCTTGAGTTTAATCTGAGTCAGTCTTTTAAAACACTATTAATTCTTAAAGTTCCTCATTCAAACATGAATTAAATCATATTATTCACCACCCACCTACTCTGTACCTACTAAATGCCTAATACTCAGCCATTGTGAATAAATAATGCATTTTTATCAATTTTCAATGTACTGAAACAATGATAACTGCTTCTCAAGAAAAATTCACATTGTGAGAAAGGTAGATTCCAGATGGTGACATGTAATTAATATGTGCCTAAATTTAGTTTTCATTTAGTTTTGAGATAGAGTGTGGAAACTTGTCCTTCAGCCCACCGAGTCCTCTCCGACCATGGATCACCAGTGTAATTTTCCACTCCCACACAATATAGGCAATTTACAGAAGCCAATTAACCTATAGGTCTGCACGTCTTCGTAATGTGGGTGGAAACCGGAGTACCCGGAGAAAACCCACCCAGTCACTGGAAGAACGTACAAACTTCATATCGACAGCACCCGTAGTCAGGAGCAAATCAGGGTCTCTGGTGCTGTAAGGCAGCAACTACCGCTGCCCCACTGTAAGGAAATTTAATCAGCTCTCGACTTTCAAAAGAACAAAAGGTCTCAGGAATATATTGTATGACAGACTGTATGTTCATTTTCTTTCAATTGAAGATCAGAGATTCTATATCTGTCAATCCGTCATCTAAATGCCAAAGTAAGAACATTCAACTTAATTAACTGGTGGCACAGAAGAGCCGCTGTCTCACAGCGCCAGAGACTCGAGTTCAATCCTAACATCGGGTGCTGTATGTGTGGAGTTTGCATGTTCTCCCTGTGTCCGCGTGGGTTTCCTCTGGTTGTTCAGGTTTCCTCTTACATCCCAAAGACATGCGGTTTTGTAAGTTAATTGGTCCAATGTAAAAATTGCCCTAGTGTGTGGAGAATGGATGCAAAAGTGGGATAACATAAAACTAATATGAATGGGTGATCAATGGTCATTGAGGACTCAGTGGGCCGAAGGGCCTGCTTCGATGCTGTCTCTCTAATCTGTATCTCAAACCTACATGTAAGTAAAATGCCTTCCCCATATTGAGCTGCCGATTCAAACCCAACTATTTTTTGCCTCGGCTGTTTTTCTGTGAGACTCATTGCAGATTCAAAACGAAATAAAGTCACTGTCAGCAAAATCTGAACCCTTTGCTAAATAGAAACTCCTCCTGAATCTTCCCTGAATCAGTGGTAATGCTGGATGCCTCTGCACGAACTATTTACAGGAAGTGTAACTCCTGAATCTAATTAATTTTTACAGAGGGGACTGTCATAGAGTACTACAATGAGTCATAGATAACCATAGAGTCATGGAGTTTACAGCATGGAAACAGGTCCTTCAGCCCAACCTGACCATGGTGGCCCATCTACACTAGTTCCACCTGTCCACGTTTAGTCTATATCCCTCTAAACTTTTCCTTTCCATGTACCTATCCAAATGTCTATTAAATGTTGTTGTAGTCAACACCTAAACCACATACGCTGGCAGCTCGTTCCATATACCCATCACCCCTGTATGGAAAAGTTTTAAATTTATCCTTTTCACCCTAAACCTATGTCCTCTGGTTCTTAATTCTCCTACTCTGGGTACTCAGGTTCACACAATCTATTCCCTTCATGATCTTATGCACCTCCATAAGATCATTCCACATCCTTCTGCACTCCAAGGAATAAAGTCCTAGCCGGCCCAACGTCTCCCTATAGCTCAGTCCTTCGAGTCCTGGAAACATATTCGTAAATCTTCTCTGTACACTTTCTGGCTTAGCAGCATCATTCCTATTGCCTTGTGACCAAACATGAATATCCTGACAGATGAAACCCAATGCGCCAAAATCCTTTGTGACCACCCTATCCACCTGTGAAGCCATTTTAAATGTACTATGTGCTTGCACTCCAAGATCCCTCTGCTTTACAACACTCCCCAGGTCCCTGACATTTGCTGTGAACATCCTGTCTCGGTTTGACTTCCCAAAGTGCAACGTCTCGCATTCATCTGCATTAAACTCCATTAACCATTCCTGAGCCCATTTGCCCAACTGATCAAGATCCTGCTGTAATTTTTGATAACCATTTTCATTATGGGACGACAGATGATTTCATGGGATGATTTCATTGGGACGACAGATGGCACAATGGGCTAAGTGTTCGGCTGGCAACCGGAAGGTAGCCGGTTCGAATCCCGCTTGGAGTGCATACTGTCGTTGTGTCCTTGGGCAAGACACTTCACCCACCTTTGCCTGTGTGTGAATGTGTGTGAATGTGTGTGAGTGATTGGTGGTGGTCGGAGGGGCCGTAGGCGCAGATTGGCAGCCACCCACCGCTGTTCTGCCACTCCATGTTGCGGCAGGCCATGTCCGATCCACGCTACTCGGCCTCCTGGAGCGGCGCCCGAACCAAACAAAACTTCTCTTCCTACACAAGTGGAAAGAACTCTGGCGACATTACATTTCTCAGCCTCTTGCCGGTTTCCATGGCTAGGTAGGTATTTATTAACTGGTGTCAGAGGCACGGATTTCTAATATGCATGATGAACTGAGAGGATGTAAATGAGCGAATCGTGTTCAAAGATGGAGTGCTACAAACTCTAAGGAATGTACAGAGAGCACTTAATCACTATCTCCCTTTTAAAGTTGCAGATGCTTCCACAAGAGCAGACAGTATGTATAAATGATTCAGAAATATAGTTATCCTCTCTAGCTTGCATTGTTACTGGGTTTTTCACAGTCTGTGGGTCCGATGAAGAATAAGTTGTTGCAGGGATTAATTATTACTTACCATGCATATAATGTATTACATTTCCAGGAAAGAGGACAACTAAAAGATTTTCCTCAACCGATGACTTAGTCAGTGGTTGATATATTTTATTCATTGTATAATCATAACTATTTTTAGAGTAATAAAGTCACACAGTGAGGAAAGAGGCCCTTCGGCCCAACTTACCCATGCTAACCTTGATGCCCCATCCAGACCAGTCTACATGTGCGTTTGGCCCACATCCTTCTAAACCTTTCCTGTCTATGTACCTGCCCAAATGTCTTTTAAATGCTGTGATAGTACCTGCCTCAATTACCTCCTCCAGCAGCTCGTTCCATACACCCACCACCCTCTGTGTGAAAATGGTTCATATTAATTCTTTCTCCTCTCACCTTAAACATACATCCTCTGGTTCTTGAATCCCCAAGGTCGACACGAGGTAGACACTGGAGTAACTTAGCAGGACAGAGAGCATCTCTGGAGAGAGGGAATTGGTGATGTTTCGGGTTGAGACCCTTCTTCAGACAACTCTGGGTGAAAGACTGTCAACCTATCTATTCCAAGTGCACCTATTCCAGATTATGAATGTTAGGTATAATGTTAGGTATAATTTATGTATGATTTATGTTTTTGTGTCCTTGTCTGAGTCTAGGAGCCGGTGATGCAGTTGCTAGCAATATTTTTCAGTATAGCTGTACCTCACTGTGCCAATTAGGGCAGCACAGTGGCATAGTGGCAGAGTTTCTGCCTTACAGCGCCAGAGACCCGGATTCAATCCTGACTATGGATGCTGTCTGTATGGAGTTGGCCAGCCAACGGCCATCCACACTTCAGTAGAAGTTGCAATCACTGTCGAACATAGCATTGTAAGGCACTGTGCCCGTTGATGTTTTCAACGATGATGATGTACAGAATTTATACGTTTCTCCCTGTGATGTGTGGGTTTTCGCCGGGTGCTCCGGTTTCCTCCCACACTTCATAGACGTACAAGTTTGTAGGTTTATTGGCTTTGTTAAAATTGCAAATTGTCCCTAGTGTGTAGGATAGTGCTTGTGTATGGGGTGATCAATGGTCGGCGCACACTCAGTGGGCCGAAGGACCTAACTCCACGCTTTATTTCCAAAGTTTAAAATAAAATAAATGACTTGAATAATTAGAAATGGAACTTTGTAGGGAAACATAAAAAAATTATGACCCTCAAGTTTTGGAAAAGTTATAAATAGAAAGTAGAATGTGTTTCTGTTCAACCCAACATTACCTTATGAAATCAGAAACAATAACATTTAATTTGCAATTCCTGAACATTGTGAATCATACAATAATCAAATAATCCAATGTTCAAGTGCAGTACAATTTGAACTTGGTTCCGTTCACTTTGCACATGTGAAGCTCTGCACTTTACTCTGAGGATACCCCTCTCATGATGACATATTTACCTAAAAGTCATACCTATTCTTTGTTTTTCGTTTTTTTAAGGATTCCACGCTGACCATCGATCACTCGTTCACACACCAGTTCAATGTTATCCCACTTTCACATACATTCTTGAATAGTACAGGTGTCAGAGGTTATGGGGAGAAGGCAGAAGAATGGGGTTAGGAGAGAGAGATAGATCAGCCATGATTGAATGGCGGAGTAGACTTGATGGGCCGAATGGCCTAATTCTACCCCTATTCCTTTTGAACTTATGACTTTATGAACTTATTCCCTACACACTAGGGAAATTTACAGAGGTCTATTAACTTACAAGCCCTGGTGAATCTGTGGAATTCATTGCCACAGATAGGTGTTGAGGCAGTCTTTGAGTATTTAGTTTAATTGATGGTGTAGGGTTGATGTTGTCCTGCTTGGAGAGGGGAATGTTTCATCTGCGGTTGCATTTCCTGCTGTGGCTGACTAGGCCTATCCTTGACAGGCAGACAAGCACAAGCACAAATTGCTTTGAAAAACTGGTATGTAGAATATAGAATGGTGCAGCACAGTTGTGTTGGCACAGAGGGAGGCAAAGTGGCACAACAGTAGAGTTGCTGCCTTACAGCGCCAGAGACCCGGGTTCCATCTTGACTACGGTGCTGTCTGTACAGAGTTTGCACGTTCTCCCTGTGACCACGTGGGGTTTCTCCGGGTGCTCCGGTTTCCTCCCATCCTCCAAAAAATTACAGGTTTCTAGGTTAATTGACTTTTAGAAATTTTAAATTATCCCTAATATGTAGAATAATGCTAGTGTACGGGGTGATCGCTGATCGGCGCGGATTTGGTGGCCCGAAGGGCCTGTATCTGCGCTTTCTCTAAAGTCTAAAGTCTAAACGCAGGAACAGGCCCTTTGACCCACATTATCCGTGTCGAACATGATGCCAAGACCAACACATATGCCTGCACATAATCCATCTTCCTTCAATCCCTGAATATCCACATGCCTATCCAAAGGTCTATTAAATCTCACTATTATATCCACCTCTGCCACTACCCCTGACAGCATAGAATCATAGAATCATAGAAAGTAGGTGCGAGAGTAGACCACCAGGTCCGTCGAGCCCGCACCGCCATTCGCTCATGGCTGAACACTAAACAGACACCCTTACCCACAAACAGTAGACACAAGACACAGAACACAAGACACTACCCTCCCCTTTATACCTCTATCTCCCCTCTCCACCCCAAGAACCGCGTGATCTCCTGGGGGAGGCAAAAAAACGGATAAAAACCCAGGTCCAATTCGGGAAAAAAATCCGGGAAATTCCTCTCCGACCCCAATCCAGGCGATCGACACTTGTCCAGGAGATCACTCAGGTCTTACTATACTAACCATACCTAGGTCCATATCCCTGCCCTCTCCCCGTAGCCCCTTATCCCCTTGGCATAGCATATTCTAGGCACTCACCAAACTCTATGTTTAAACACTTGTCCTGCACATCTATTTATACTATTACTAAAACTCTGATCTTGACCACCTCCGGTCTACGTTGTAAATACATTTGCGCAAAAATGCTACCCTATATCGCTGTATTACTCACCGTTCTCCTCTGCTCCAAGCACCCCAAGTTTTGTTCCGATCAGTAAAATAATAGAAAACCTATGTAGGTTTAAAAAATCGTGAGATCAGCAGATTGGTTTTCTCGCCTGTCAGCCACCATGAAGGTAACGCCCCTTCCGGGGGCCAGGAGAATAATGCCCCGGAGGCCGGTCATGAGTCAGTCAGCCCAGAAGCCGGGAAGCCGTGAGTGAGAGTTGAGCCCAGAACTGTGAGTCTACGCCGTGCTGACTGAATTGTGAGTCTACGCCGTGCTGAATGAACTGTGAGTCTATGCCGTGCTGAGTGAACTGTGATTTGTGTGTGTGAGATGGAGGGTGTGTGTGTGTGAGATGGAAGGTGTGTGTGTGTAAGATGGAGGGTGTCTGTGAGATGGAGGGGTGTGTGTGTGTGTGTGTGTGTGTGTGTGTGTGTGTGTGTGTGTGTGTGTGTGTGTGTGTGTGTGTGTGTGTGTGTGTGTGTGTGTGTGTGTGTGTGTGTGTGTGTGTGTGTGTGTGTGTGTGTGTGTGTGTGTGTGTGTGTTGGAGGATGTGTGTTGGAGGATGTGTGTAGTGTGTATGTGAGCCCACCAGCCGTGAGTGAGTGAACTGTGAGCCCACCAGCCGTGAGTGAGTGAACTGCGAGCCCACCAGCCGTGAGTGAGTGAACTGCGAGCCCACCAGCCCTGAGTGATTGAACTGCAAGCCCACCAGCCGTGAGTGACTGAACTGCGAGCCCACCAGCCGTGAGTGAGTGAAATGCGAGCCCACCAGCTGTGAGTGACAGAACTGCGAGCCCACCAGCCCTGAGTGACTGAACTGCAAGTCCACCAGCCGTGACAGAGAGAACTGCGAGCCCACCAGCCGTGACTGACTGAACTGCGAGTCCACCAGCAGTGACTGACTGAACTGTGAGTCCACCAGCTGTGACTGACTGAACTGTGAGTCCAATAATCCATTCATCCCACAATGTCCATACTAGCCCTATGGAAACCAGTCCCCTCGGCCCACAACTCCCATACTAGCGCTCCAGAAAGCACCCCCCCCCCCCCCGACCACCAATATTGGAATTGGTGGAGAGGTGGAATATTGCATTGGGGGGCCAGCCCTCCCATGTGAGAATGGGACCCAACAGGTCCCACAGTCTAGTCCCCTTTAAATTTTTCCCCTCTCTCTCCTTAAAGCTACTGTATGCCCTCTAATGGCCCACATTTTTAATATGTACTTTGAACGGCAAAATATTGATTTTATTTACTTACTTTTCATTTTAAGTGATGGCTACATTTTGCACATTCCTTTAGACTTTAGACTTTAGAGATACAGCATGGAAACAGGCTCTTCAGTTGACTGAGTCCACACCGACCACCTATCATCCGCATGCTTGTACTATCCTACACACTAGGGACAATTTACAGAAGCCAACTAACCTTCAAACCTGCACGCCTTTAAAATGTGGGCGGAAAGCGGAGCACCGGAGAAAACCCACGTGGTCACAGGGAGAAAGTACAAACTCCATACGGACAGCATCCATAGTCAGGATTGAACCCGGGTCTCTGCCGCTATAAGGCAGTAATCTACCGCTGCGCCACTGTGCCGCCCTCTTCTTCTTACCCCAAGATTAATTTATCCTAAAGTAACCCTCTCCTTATGGATTCCTGTTTTTAGTATTGATATACTTATTGCAAGTTAAGAACCAAACATACATGTCCATTCAAGGACGTCATATTAATTGCTTTCTGAAGACAGTTTAAAGAATTTCTACTTCAGTTGCCCGCTTCTAGCTCCAATATAAATCTTTTATAAAATCTTACCTAATCGTTGCAGGGCAGGTTACTTAAGAGGCTCTGGAGATGTAGAGGCACAGTAAGAAAAGATTTTGTTGCTAAGATACCAGCTGAATGACCAGCAGTGTAGAAGATCAATTTTTAGCTTCAGCAAGAGAACACTGTTCAGCTTTCCAAAGGGATTCAAACCCCTGCTCCTGCGATTCTATTTTTTTTTCCATGTTACTTGTTGAAACGTTCTATTTATGTAGCATGTGTGGTCATATAATTCCATTGACTAACGTCACTAAGTCTTTGGGAAATTAAATTTAAATTTACGTGATGCAAAAGATAAAGTTATTCAAGGTACCAGAGGAATCCTCTGATGTCTTATAGCCTTTTATTGTATAAATCATGCATACAGTTTCCTGTGGTTTCTTTTATCTGCACACTCTGGTGCCTAAGTAGGTTCAATGACCCTCCTCATCTCACAATACAAATTTGGAGAATGGATTCGCTGTTATAGAGTCATGGAGTCATAGAGTCATAGAATGATACAGTCTGGAAACAGGCCCAACCTGCCACACTGACCAACGTGTCCCATCGACTAGTCCCAATTGCCTGCATATCCCTCCAAACCTGTCCTATCCATGTACCTGTCTAATTGCTTCTTAAATGTTGCACTTGTACCTGCCTCAACTACCTTCTCTGGCAGATCATTCCATACACCTACCCCCTTCACCTTAAACCTAGGCCCTCTGGTTCACATGTGGTACTGTGTGTCTACCAGATCTCTTCCTCTCATAATTTTACACAGCTCTATAAGATCAGACAACCTATAAGAGCTGTACTCTGCATCACTTTTCCATCCTTACATACTATTCCTTATGATACACATCAGAAGTGGTGCCTTTTAGGTGTATGAGCTCCACAGATGTTCCTCAATAGCACCAATGTCATATTTTAAATTTGTGTCCCACGGGCCATATTTTGGAGACTCCTGCATTACATGAACTAAACAAAAATGTACTGAAGTACACAAATTGATGACTTTATTATTGTGATAAGTATAGATCCATTTTTCAAAAAAATCTAGTAACTTTCTAAAGTCTATCTTCCCAAGTGGCGTATCTTGTTCCGCTCCATGATCTTTGGTCTGCGCCTCCGCTGCTGATGCTCGCTAACGTGGAGGGAGAGTGAGGCAGCGTCAATTAGGTGAGCTTACGTAATTGACGCTCACTCTTCCTCCACAGGGCCCAAGATACACCCCCTTGTGAGGCAGACGTGATCGCTGCCTCCTCTGGAGCTTTTTCAATACAGTTTTATGTGAGACCAGCGAGCACAAATTTAATATCTTTATATGTGAAATACGTTACCTGGACTATGGAAGGTAAGGACACGTAATGAAGGGGTTTACACGCATTACTTTGGTGGCATACATAGAGATAGTAACAGGCACACACTTATTGCCTGTGCTCCATGCCGTTTCTAAGGGGTTGCACAATCAGAGGGGAAGCTCAGCTCGCCGCTGCCTCTCCTCTCTCTTCTCTCCATGTATTTGCAGTGGATCTGCGCAAATTTTCTGATTTTTACTATAAAGAATGATTAGATTCATATAGAAATGACATTTATAACACAGATAAATGGAAAATCTTCATATTTATTTTATTTTATTATTATTTTTCTTTACTTTTCTTAACAGCTATTTTCATTTGGAGTATGGCAGGTGAGGCTCTGCCTCCCCTGCCCCCCCCTGACCGCACGTCCCTGCCACTACCAACCTCACAAGATTTATACGCTGAATTTGCTGGTTCCAAGGTATTCTCTAAGCTAGATCTATCACATGCATATGCTCAGCTAATTGTTGATCGTAAGAGCCAGCAGTACCTCACGATAAACACACACATGCGGCTGTATTCCTACACAAAACTACCCTATGGTGTGAAGTCAGCACCAAAAATCTTCAAGCTACAATGGACAAGATTTTGCATGGAACATCACTCTTTTGATATGTGTCTACTTACGATATAGGTAAAACTAGCACATATATGATGGAGAAAGATGGCTCTACACACACTCGTGTTGGGATCAAAAGCAGGAATGATTTATTTCCAAATGAAAGGTCACTGACTAATTTACATAATGATATGCGTGAGTCTGAGCATGTGCAAGAATGAGTACAGCTCATATGCATAAATTACATGGATATTGTCACATCCTTTCCTTTTTGACATTTTAGGATTACATTTCCAATGATCCAAAACAAAGCAAACCTAACCACTTTTCATAATATTACACCGTAGTAATATGGTTTAACCTAACTGAATAAAACAACTGTTCTGTCTTATTTCACAATTTCAACCATAGCCACACTTGTGACTTGTTTCAATAACACAAAATAATATTCACATGCTTTCTTCTCATAAGCATGTGGGTACATCACAACAAAACATTTTACTTCTTGACATACTCGCCGTATCTTTCCGGCGGTCTGACAGCTCTACCTGCCTTAGCCTTTACGATGGTGTTTCTTTCAGAAGTGTCTTTCTTTTCAGTGTGTACATTCTGTGCATCACTTCTAGATTCTTCTCTTGTGTCACTTTGTTTTTGTTTAGTTTTCTCTGTGTATGAGTTTCACAAGTCGCATCTTTTCCTGGTGATGCACGTTGTGTTGGCTTTTCCTGTGTCAGCTGAGGTTGCAAAGGTTTCTCAGTCTTCTCCGCGTCTGGTGGTTTCTCTGGAGTTATGTGTGGGGGTAGTTCTCTGGTCTTCTTCAGATCTACCCGATTACGTCGGATTAGTAGTCCTGACTGTCTTGACTTCGTATGATCTCTCATCCAGTCATTTCTGAACTGTTGCTCTCTGCCATCTGGTATCTCCTAGTTTATATGGTTTGAGTCTTACAACATCACCTTCTTCCAGGATTGGCAGATCCTTGGTATGTTGGTTGTAGATATTAGACTGTTTTCCTTGCAAATCCTTCATCTTTTTCCTCTCTTCCTTGAGTATCTCAGGCCCATGTGGTTTGAGGAGGTTTGATGCAGTTGGAAGTGTTGTTCTTGTTCTCCTTCCATGTAGTCTTTGTGCAGGACCACTGTTCACTCCTTGCGCAGGAGTGTTGTGCAATTGCAGTATTGCCAAGTAGACATCTGTCTTGGAGTGAGTGGCTTTCTTTAGCACTTATTTAGCTGCCTTGACTGCCGATTCCACCTTACCGTTAGCTTGGCTATGTCTTGGAGAAATTGTGTAATGGTCAAATTCCCATTTCCTGGCAAATTTGGCAAACTCCTCTGATGAGAACTGTGTCCCGTTGTCGCTTACCACAGTATCTTGCGAAGTGGTTCTTGAGTTTCATAATGATTGTCTTGCTGGTCAGGTCGTAAAGTCTGTCTAATTCCCAGAAATTATATAGATAGTCAACTGTGATTAAATAATGCTTTCCCGGATGTTTGAACAGATCGGTTCCCACTTTCTCCCATGGGCGATCTGGGTGGTCATGGGGCATCAGAGTTTATTTCTGATTCTGTTGTTCGTACGTCCTGCAGGCTTCACAGTTTGAAATGAACTGCTTCACATCGGAGTTAATTCCGGGCCAGAAAATGCATTCTGAGGGTTCCTTCTACTCTAGGTGAGAAGTGTGGAGTGTCTCCTTCATATCTTTGCGTAGAGTGATAGCGATTACAACTCTCTCTCTTCTGAATACTTGGCCATCTTGCACATTCAACTTGTCTCTGACGTTGAAGTATGATTGTGCTGCCTCTGGGACTTTTGTTTTGTGATCTGGCCATCCATTATGGATTACTTTCTTAACGGTCTGTAGTGTTTCTTCTTCCCTGGTGTGGGCTTGGATGCATTTGACCTTGTGCTCTCCCATGCTCAAGGACTCAACTACGTTGACATCAGTGAATCTGGTCGATCCTGTGATGTCCGGGATGTATGCTCGGGAGAGCATGTCTTTCTTCTTTACTCATTTGATCTCGATGTCATAGTGTAGCATCCTCGTCATCATGCCCTGAAGATGTCTTGGTGCTCTATGCAGAGGCTTTTTGACGATGGCTTGTGGTCACTCTCAACAATCACTCTCTGTCCATAGGTGTACTGATGGAAGCGCTCGAGGGCAAACACTATTGCTAGTGCCTCCTTCTCAATCTGAGCATATCTCTGCTTGGTTGGCGTTGATGCTCGACTCACATAGGACAGTGGTTGGCCTTTCTGCATAAGTGTTGCACCTAGACCTGCCTTGCTTGCATCACATTGTATGGTCAGCTGTTCATCTGGTGTGTGGTACGCCAGGATAGATGCCGTTGTCAACAGCTCCTTGATCTTTGACATTGCCATGTCATGTTCTAATGACCATTCCCACTCTGCATCCTTGTGGGCCAATCTCCTCAAAGGCTCGAATGTGCCCAACAACATTGGCAGGAATCTTGCCAAGTAGTTTACACTGCCTTGTAATCTTTGGATTTCTGTTGGATTGGTTGTGTTGGGCATCTCTAGGATAGCCTGGATCTTCTTCAGATCCGGTTTCAGGACACAATCTGTAACTACATGTTCTAGAAATGTGATACACGTAGTTTTCACTACCGACTTCTTCCAGTTCAGCTTGATGCCTTTATCTCTGCATCGCTGAAGAAGATCTTGCAGTCTTGCATCATGATTACTTTCTGCATCTTCTACCCCTAGTACGAATAGGATGATGTCATCTACAACACATTCCACTCCCTTTAATCCTTCTATGGCTTGTTGCAGCTTCTTCTGGAAGATCTCTGCACTTACTTGCAGTCCAAATGGTAACCTTCCAGCGATATCTCCCAAAAGGGGTGTTTATGGTTGTTAGGAAACAGCTCTCCTCATCTGGTTCGCAGTGCAGGTATCCTGACTTCAGATCGAATTTGGAGAAAATCTTCACCTTGGACAGCTCAGGGATTGTACATCCTCTATGACAGGTAGTTTGTGGATCTCCATTTTGAGGACTTTGTTGAGGGGTCTAGGATCTATGCAGAACCTCAACTCTGTGCTGTCCTTTTACTCCGTCATGACCAGCCTGCTACACCACTCAGTTGGTTCTTCGACTTTAGTCAAGATGTCCTGCTCGACCAGCTACATGAGACTATTCTTGACCTTCCCTTTATTGGCTACAGGTACCGGCTTTGCAGAACACTGTGGTGGGGTCACACCCTCTGTATGCGTTACCAACTTGACCTTGCCTGGTAGTCTCTCCGGTCTTTCGTCGTCAAAGACACCTTTGTAGCTCTTGAGTAATGTCAGCCTTGTTAACAGCATTCAGGCTCTTGAAGTTCTCGTAGTGAACCGTGATGAGTTTCATCTGTTGTGCAGCTTTGCCGCTCAGGAGCGGTGTGCACCAGCCTTCCTCTACCACTATGAAGTGAACACAGTACTTCTTGTTGTTTGTCTTGTTCCGGAGTACGACTTTCGCCCAACCTTCTGCCAGCAGGTTGGATCCAGTGTACATCTTTAAGACGTTTTTCTCTCATCTAATGACCTCTTTGTTGGGTACAAGGTCCTTGGGAATCCCATTAACACTGGCACCAGAATCAATCTGAAACTTGATGGCTTCTGTGCCGACCTGCATCTCAGCGAATAGGCCTGATGAGGAATTGTTTCCGGCTGCATTGACCTCAATGCAACTCACAGACTCTGCGTTGGAAATGGACGATGCATCAGATGACTACGACCTTGTGCAGACCCCATTTCTGCCTACTCTCCTTCCTCTGCTTGCAGCAGCAGGCAAAGTGGGTTTGCAGACCTTCCCCTACGCTGGGCATTCCTCCTTCCTGTGCTTGAGCGTCCTTGCACAGGACTTGCACTTGATTGGTCCCTGTTTCTTCCTCTTCAAAGGAAAATCAACCTTCTTTTCCCTCGGTTTGTATCGTTCCACCTTGTGTATTGTCGGCTCTTCACCGATGACCTGCATTCTTGTTGCTGTTACCTCCGAGGATCTGCATATGTCCACACTCCTGCAGTGTCAGATTCCTCTTCTGAAGAAGTGTCTTCCAAGTTGACTGGTCTGCAATACCAATGACGATGCGATCTGAAATGAGGCTTTCTTTCAGGCAATCACAGAAGTTGCATGTCTTAGCAAGCTCCTTCAGCTCTGCAACATACGATTCAATGCTGGTTTTTGATCTTGTTTATTGAAAAATAATCTTTCATACGTTTCATTCGTCTCTCCTATGATGATGGTAAACATCTTGTCGATGATGACTTTCACATCCGTCTCATCTGCTACCATTTCAGACGTCAGGGTATTGAAGATTCGCAGTCCTTCCGGTTCAACAGTATGCAGAAATACTGCTTGTTGATCACCTTTTCCTTCGCCACCTTTTCTTTCGCTCCATAGATGCTGCCTCACCCGCTGAGTTTCTCCAGCATTTTTATCTACCTTCTGTTTTTTGATACATTTTCTCCTTCTTTTCCAGTTCCGTTATCACTGCATAATTTTCGTACATTTGTTTAAACATTTTCCGTGCTACCACCCGATTCTCTTTGAGCTTTAGATTGGGTGGTGGAGCCACGTGGAAAGATGGATTGATCAGCTCCATTTTGAAATATCAGCGTATCCCCTCGCTTTTAATAGCTTATGTTATTTTTAAGCCGTCTCCCACAGCACGTCGTTTCAACCCTCGACCCCCACAGCACTGATTTACACACTGTGTCTTATCTTTGTGTGCTCACTGACCTGCATAACATTCCACTCATGCATGCAGCTAGTCTGGTTGCTGAGCGTTGAAACACTGATTCCTGAAAGCTTTTCAAAGCACTTTTGCTAATCATCATAGCATCCATTTGATCCACAAATCTTCACTTTCACCGCTGCCACCATGTTTTGATATGTGTCTACTTACGATATAGGTAAAACTAGCACATATTAGATGGAGAAAGATGGCTCCACACACACTCGTGTTGGGATCAAAAGCAGGAATTATTTATTTCCAAGGTAAAGGTCACTGACTGATTTACATACTTATATACGCGAGTCTGAACATGTGCGAGTACAGCATATGCATAAATTACATGGATATTGTTGCAATCACATTGTTTGAGCAATCAAGATGACTTGCTGATTGCGACTGTTACTGAGGAGGAGAATCTGGAGATAGTGGAGCGTGGAAATTGCTTGATGCTCATAATATAAAGTTGAAATGAAGCAAATGTGCATTCTTACAGGCGGAAGTAGTGTATCTTGATTTGAGAGTGGATCAACATGGACTACAACCAGTGAAGTAAAAGATTGAATCTGTAGCAAACGCACCAACACCACAGAATGTGTCTCAACTCCGCTCCTTCCTGGGTATGGTATAGTATTACTCGCGCTTATTACCCTTGTCACAAGTTGTTGAAAAAAGATAAAAAATGGGAATGTTCCAAAGAGCACCAAGATGCTTATGATGCATGTAAGAAGAGCTTGACCAGTGATGCATTACTTGTTCACTATGATACAAATTGCGAGTTAAAGTTAGCTTGTGATGCGTCTAGTTGTGGGGTAGGAGCTGTGATTTAACATGTAATGGAACATGGACAAGAAAAGCCTATAGTATTTGCATCACACACACTTACCAAGAGTGAGCGTAATTATTCACACATCGAGAAAGAAGCCCTTGGTATCATCTATGGGGTCAAGAAATTTCATCAGTATCTGTTAGGTAGGAAATTCACCCTGGTTACTGATCATAAGCCACTTCTCGCTATTGTTGGTCCTCGGTCAGCAATACCTACAATGACAGGATGCAGCGTTGTGTAGTTTTCCTGTCGCAGTATGACTGCAGCATTGAGTACCGCAGCTCGAAAGAAAATGCTATCGCTGATGCATTGTCGCATTTGCTCTCATGAAGATTCAGATGTGGGCACTGGTCTGACATGACAGTCACCGGCGGTCGCCTAAGTGGGACAGGCCCTTTACAAGTTATTTTATTTTCTAAGGGGAGAGTTCCAATGGTAACTGTAACTTTAAGAACTAAGTATTAGAATGCTATAATTTGTGTCATGTGATATATTCTATATTTTATCAGTGTCGTGAATATGTGTGTGTGTATGCGCAGTGTACTTTTGTAAAAGAAAGAAGACGCACACTGGCAACAGCGTGTACTGGAAACCTGTGCTTGTTTCTATCTACATGCTGAAGCCGTAATATCTTACACCCTGTAATCTATCTTCATATGATTACTGAACTGGTAACTGCAGGTATTCAACTCATCTTGTGCAACAATATACAAGATTTCTTTGAAAAGTATATGACATAAATTGTTGAAGTCTCCAATACAACATGCAATTTATGATCAAATCGTTCAAATCCAAATAACATCTTCTTTGTATAATTCAGCTATCTCCCTATCATTACTTAACACTGCAGAGTAGATCTATTATCATACTATTTGCATTCTTGCAGAACAATGGGAATTTATTGGTAGAAATTCTTTAAAGCATAATTTTGTTGTTTTAAGCACATTACTTTTTACCTAGGCTGGAAATCTATCTCAATGAATTTTGCAGATATTTGAAAATGATCGTCTGTGAATTTAGCTCCGTTTAGATTCATGGAAGGATGTTGCTCAAAGGGAAGCCTGCAGCTAATTTATTAGTTATTAGAGATACAGCGAGGATACAGGCCCTTCGGCCCACTGAGTTCACACCTTTAATCTATCTCCTTTGCATGGAAACAGGCCCTTCGGCCCAACAAATCCATGGCGACCATCGATCACCCGTTCACAACTAGTTCTATGTTACCCACTTTCTCATCTACTCCCTACACATATGAGGCAATTCACAGAGGGATAATTAACTGACAAACCCTGCACATCTTTTGGCTGTGGGAGGACACCGGAGCACCTGCAGGAAGCCCACGCGGTCACAGGGAGAACGTGCAAATTCCACACACACAGACAGCACCATAGATAGACACAGAGAGCTGGAGTAACTCTGCAGGTCAGGCAGCATCTCTGGAGAAAAGGTATAGGTGACCTTTTGGGTCGAGACCCTTCTTCAGACCTTTCTACAGTTGTGACAGGAAATATCACCCATGACTGACCCGCCGAGTTACTCCAGTTTTTGTGTCCATCTTAAGTTTAAACCAGCATTTGCAGATCCGTCCTGCATCTTACAAATGAATCAAATGGGCCAGTAAAGTTCCTTCCACACAAATTTGGTGACCTGGATTTGAACACAACCCCCAGTGCCGCCTGGGGTAGCATTGCCTCCCACGTCTCCTGGACATGAGGGTTGGCAGGGTCATTATTCACTGTAGGTTGTCCCAGTGTGTAGGTGACTGATAAAAGCAGGGGGAAGGTGGGATTTGAAGGAAGGAACTGCTGATGCTGGTTTACACCGAAAATAGACGCAAAATGCTGGAGTAACTCAGCGGGTCAGGCAGCATCTCTGGAGAGAAGGAATAGGTGATGTTTCAGGTCGAGATGCTTCTTCAGACTGAGAGTCAGGGGAGAGGGAAACTAGAGGTATGAAAAGGTTCAGAACAAATCAGAGCCGACATCGGGACAACGGCCGAAAGGTGGAGCCCACAATGGTCAATTGCTTGCTGTGGAAGAGATGATAACAAAGAGATATGTGGATGCGAGCAGTGGAACTAACAGGACAACTAAGGTGAGGGAGGGACGGAGAGAGAAGGACTTTAGTTAGAACAAAGGAAATAGGGATTATTACAGAAGAAAGAGCATAGGACAGCACAGTAGAGGAACAGGCCTTCGGCTCACATTGTCCGTGCCGAACTTAGTGCCAAGTTAAACTAAACTCCTCTGCCTACATATAATCCCTCCATTCCTTGCATATCCATGTGCCAACCCAAAAGCCTCTTAAACATACAATGTAGAACAGTACAGCACAGGAACAGGCCCTTTAGTCCACAATGTCTGTGCCAAATATTTTGTTTGCCAAAATAGTCCTCTGCACATGATCCATATCCTTCCATTCCCTGCATATCCATGTGCCTATTTGAAAGCCTCTTAAATGCCCATATTGTATCTGCCTCCACCACCACCCTTGGCAGCAGTTTCCAGGCACTCAGCACCCTTGTGTAAATCCTTGCCCCACACATCTCCTTTAAACTTTGCCCCTCTCTACCTTAAAGTTACGCTCTCTTGTCTTTGACATTTCCATCCAGGGGAAAAGGTTCCGACTGTTTTATGCCTCTCATAATTTTATATACATCTATCAGGTCTTCCCCCAGCCTTTGGCGTCCTGAGAAAACAATCCAAGTTTGTCCAACCTCCCCTTTTAACTAATACCCTCTCAGACAGGCAGCAATCTGGTATAGGATGGATACACGATTGTTATCTCAGCAGGCCAATGAACCCGTTTTTGACTTTTTGACAAACTGAACTTAAAAATAGATAATCGGAAATATCCTGCAGATCAGGTAACAATTTATGGAGAGAAATAAACTGAGAATTTTAGCGAGGCCTATTTCATTCGCTCCATAGATGCTGCTGCACCCGTTGAGTTTCTCCAGCACTTTTGTCTACCAGAAAAATTGGCCAGTTCTGATACTAACCAGAATGGTGCCTGGATTACGGGGTATTAGCTGCAGGGAGAGGTTGGACAGTCTTGGATTGTTTTCTCTGGAAATCTGGTGGAAGTATATAGAACTATGAGAGGCATAGATGAGTTAAGGGGCTGTCCCACTTGGGCAACCTAATCCGCGAGTTCTGGCGAGTTTGCCCTCGACTCATACTCGCAGCATGGTCGACACGAGGTCCTAGGAGGTCTTTGTAACTCTCCTTCATGTTCGAGAGTAGTCCCCGTGTACTCGAGGCCTCAGCTAGGTTGCGGCGTATTTTTCAACATGTTGAAAAATGCCCGCGAGTAAAAATAAGTCGCCATGGAAAAAATCGATACTTTTTTTATTCGTAGGTTTAGTCGTAGTAGGTCGTAGTAGGTCGGCATGTTAGTTGTAGGTAATCAAGGGTAGTCTATGGTAATCGAAGGTAGTCGAAGGTAGTCGTAGATAGTCTTCATCATAGTCGAGAGGAGGTCGAAGGAGATCGAAGGAGGTCATCTTCACTCTCCACTATTCGGTGTCCAATTTTCCCAAAGTTAGTCGTAGCTAGTCATAGCTAGTCGAAGCTAGTCTTCAACATAGTCGAAAGATGTCGAAGGAGGTCTTCAACATGACATTTTTTCAAACTCTCCTAAACTCTTCTAAAATCGCCAATTAGGTCACCCAAGTGGGGCAGCCCCTTTAGACAGTCAGAACCCTTTTCCCATGATGGGAAAATCAAATACTATTGGTCAGACCTTGAAGGTGAGAGGGGCCAAGTTTAAAGGGCCTGACCCACTTGGCGATTTTTTTCGGCTGCTGCCGGCCTCATTGACTGACATATCAGGTCTCCAAAAAAATCGTGGCGTGACGCGGCGTGATGACGTATTGATGCGACAACATTTTTTTGAATTTTGAAATGTTCAAAATCTTTCGGCGACCCTGATACGTCAGTCAATGATGCCGGCAGTCTCCGAAAGATGTGCAGGGCAACCTTTTTTACACGGAGAGTGGTGGGTGCCGGGAACGCACTGCCAGGGGTGGTGGTTGAGGCAGATATGATTGTGGCATTTAAGAGACTTTTGAATAGGCGCATGGATATGCAGGGATTGGAGAGATATGGGTTGGATCATGTGCACGCAGATAAGAGATGGACATGGCATTATGTTTGGCACAGGCATTGCGCTGTACTGTTCTATGTTTTATGATCTAACAGAATGGGAGATTCCTGACATGTCCATCTAATGATCCATATCCATCTAATAAGTCCAAATAATGGACTTATTTCTAAGTTCCTCTCTAATTGTTTTTGCAATCACATTTAATTTGTGCCCCACTATTGCTAAAGTACTGGATGATGGAAATGCATTATGTAATGTATTATTTATATTAACATATCAGATTATAGTTTAACATTCCCTGCTCTGGCGAAATGCTTCATCCTCTCTCGTATCTATTGGTAACTGTAGCCCTGGTAACATCAGAGGGAATCTGTGCTGCTATTTTTCTGATCATTTTGCATTTTTTGACAATGGGGTCTCCAAATCTGCACACAATATGCTCGAACCGCAGCCAAAATAAAGACTTGGAACATGTACAATCCTACCTCCATACGTATTCTATGCCTTCAGCTACAGAATTTACGTTCTCTTCTGATAACCTTATGTTTGTGTTGCCAAATATAACTTGCCTGCACATCCAAGTCCTATTGCTCGTTCATTTAATTAAAAATTGTATTACTTGCAATAAATTCCTATTTTTAGTTTCGAAATACAGCGCGGAAACATGTCCTTCAGCCCACCGAGTCCAGGCCGACCATCAACCACCCCGTACACTTGTTCTACCCTACACACCAGGGACAATTTACAGAAGCCAATTAATCTACAAACCCGCACAACTTTGGGATGTGGGAGGAAACCGGAACACCTGGAGGAAACCCATGTGGTCACAGGGGGAACATGCAAACTGTGTACAGACAGCATCTGTAGTCAGGATCGAACCCGGGTCTCTGGTGCTGTGAGGCAGCAACTCTGGCACTGCTTAACTGTGCTGCACTAGTTTGTTCTACTCACTAGCTCTCTACATCTTGCACCAGACACATATGCATAGGCGAAAAATTGTTCTTCTCTTTTGTGCTAGTAGAGCTGCTGCCCCATGGCAGCGGAGACCCGGGTTTGATCCTGACCTCATGTGCTGTCTGTGTGTAGAGTTTGCATGTTTTCCCTGTTACCAGCTCAGTTTATTCTGTGTGCTCTGGTTTCTTTCCACATCCCAAAGATGTGCATGCTTGCAGATTAATTGGCCCACATTAAATTGCCCCTGGTGTGCAGGGAATGGATGAGAAAGTGGGATAACATAGAACTAGTGTGAAAGGGTGATCGATGGTCAGCGTGGACATGGTGAACTGAAGGGCCTGTTTCCATGCTGTATTATTCAATCAATCAACAGAATGTGATTTTATGTAAGGCTATTGGGAGTGATTACATCTTACTCAAGGCTTCATGGAAAACTAGCAAGCATTTGACAATATATGGAGTAACTCAGCCGGCATCTTTGAAGAGCAGGGATAGGCCTGTCCAATTCCCTCCCCAGATGCTATCTGACTTGCTGAGTTACTCCAGAACTTTGTGTTTTGCTCAAGATTCCAACATCTGCAGTTCCTTGAGTGTCTCCAAACATCTATTTTACTTCGGAGTCACGTGAGTGACTACGTGAAGAACCCGCTTCCAACGCATGCGTGCCATATCGCTACACGCATTGCACGAGTCAACAGAAGGGTGGAGGACATCCACCCGTAACGGGAGAAGGAAAAAAGGACCAGCAAAAGGCAGGTAAGGACTCTGCATTTTTATTCACAGAAAAATGGACAGAGTGAAAAGGAAACGGTCTGCAAAAAAGCTGCCCGAGAAACGCGTTGTAAACGTGGATGAACGGCAGAGACAGCAGCCGTCGGCTCTAGAGGCCTCGGTAGAGGAATCAGCTGTGCCAGAAATCATTCTGGCACCGACGAAACTTACTCACCGGCCGGGAGGCAAAGTTCAAACGAAAACGCACCATCTAGCAGAGCCCGACTTGGAGCAGCAGCGGGCGACCAGCCCGTATCAATATCGGACCAGGGCTGAACTGGTGCGGCAGACGGAACAAACCCGCTATGAGTGGCTGCATACGGAGCAGCCAGGAGAAACGGCTGACCGGGAACAGACGTGGACCGACAGTCAGGACCGGTGTGGCCAGCGGCGGGACGAGGAAAGCCCGCAAACCAGCACCTGTGAGTACCGGGGATGGGAACAGCTGGGCTACAGAGAAGAGCAGCACACTGCTGAAAGGCTGCAAAAATGGGAGCAGCCAAAAATAGCAAGTGCAGCTCACCGTCTAAAGGAGCTGCTGGAGGAGCTCCTTCACAGTGGCAGTCCCATGAATGTGGAGACTAGCCACAGTGGGCAGACAAGCCCCATATGGGTACCCCGTGAGGGACCCCCTGAAATCTCGACCTCTTCGGAGGAGAGTGGGCAGGACCCTGATGGGCCAGACCCTGATCACACAGCTTCCCATGATCCTGAATCTGCAGAAAAACATACACTGCTGGACATGGTGGCTGATTACTTCAAACCAAGTCAAACAGGGGCAGACTTGGATTCCAGGATGGCAGCCAGTATTAACTACATGTCTGGCCATCAACTCCAACAACAAATATTCACAGAGACACTGGCCAGACATCTGCCACCTGGTAACTGTGATGTATTACAAATCCCCAGTGTAAACCAATGCATTTGGAAGCATATGGGGAAGGAAATCAGGAACCATGATCTAAAAATCCAGAAAGCCTTAAAGGGGCTTACGGCAGGGATCACAGCTTACATCCGCACCCTGGACAAAACAGAGCAAACTAAAGGCCACCAAGACGTACTAGCCCTGTTCTGTAATGTACAATATGAGCTGAATAGCATGCGGAGGGCGGCTATTCAGCCAGCACTGGATCCTAAATATGCAACAATTTGCAAACAAAGAGCTGTTAAAACCCCAACCCTTTTGTTTGGGGAAGCCAAGACACTGGGGCTCATCAAAACCAGCGCAAAGGCTTATTTTGGATCACGGTACCAGCCACATGGAAGACCGAAAAGTGTGGCTTATATCAGTGGCAGTGCCAGAACCCAATATAACCCGCAGCAGCCTTCTTTTAGGGTATGGCCAGGGACGGCCACCCTGGAAGATGCGGAAGCCTAAACCTCCAGTACAACCACGAACACGAATAAAAACAAAACCCCCTTTTTTTTCAAAAAACAAAGACAATAATACAACCACCAGTAACCATGGAGGTAGGTGGGTGTGGTTCTTTTGTAAAAAAGGGACCCACGACGGTGGGAGGGAGGTTGCAATACTACAGTGACGAATGGTGTAAAATCACTACAGACTCGTATGTTCTAAGCAGTATTCAGGGTTGTCTGATAGAATTTACTCATCCCAATAACCCCCCAGTACAACATACACCAGAAAGGCATTTCGTCCTTACAAAAACCGAACAATCTAAAGCCCACATGGAGCTACAACGATTGTATACAAAAGGTGTGATTGAGCATACTACTCATGAACAATTAAAATTTGTATCAAACATATTTATTAAAAATAAAAAAGATGGGGGTTGCAGGATTATCATTGACCTTTCAACCCTAAACACATTCGTTCAATATGTTCATTTTAAGATGGATACCTTTAGCACTGCTAAAGAATTAGTATCAGCTGGTTTCTATATGACAAGCATTGACTTAAAAAATGCATACTATACAGTACCCATCAAAGGGGAACACAGACGGTAGTTAAGTGTAAATTGATACCAGAAACGAATATGGATTATCTAGGATTCACCATTAACACGGTCAATATGTTAGTAACTTTACCAATAAATAAAGCCGCAGCCCTACAGGAGGATTGCAGCGAGCTTCTTAACACCAACAGACCCTCCATTAGACGGGTAGGCCGGATAATTGGGAAGATTGTGGCTACATTCCCGGCCACACATTTTGGGCCATTACATTATCAAAATTTGCAAAGAGCAAAAATTAGAGCACTCAAATTTAACAAAGGTCATTTTGATAGACCTATGGAGCTGCCTACGGAAGCTATAATTGAACTACAGTGGTGGGAACATAGCATTAGGTATTGCTCCAACCCCATCATTATTGACAACTCGTCTATGGTATTACAAAATGGTGTATCCAAAGAAACATTTGGATATCGGCAACATAAAGGTAAGCTAAATTCAGTGGCAGACACCAGGTCACGCAAATTTAATGAAAACACGGAATGGATGTTAAATAAAATGTATTTGCTGAAATTACAGCAAAATATGGTAGACCAGATATTGATATTTTTTGCGTCCTGGTTGAATCACCAATTACCAAGGTATGTGTCCTGGGAACCAGACCCTGGGGCAGAAGCTACAGATGCTTTCTCACTGCATTGGGGGAAATGGCGTTTTTTATGCTTTTCCCCCATTCTGCATCATCAATCGGGTACAAAGGAAAATTCAACAATATTCGGCATCTGGGATTCTCATAGTACCCGATTGGCCTACTCAACCGTGGTATTCGGTCATACAGGGGATGGTGTTAGAACCATGTTCCATTATTGGACATAGTCCGAATTTATTAATTCATCCAGTAACTGGAGGGGGGCAGTCACCCATGCCATAAGACTATGGATTTGTTGATTTGTAGAGTCTGAAAGACCCACTACACGGCATGGGGCTGTCAGACAGGACGATGAATCTCATCACATCCGCACAAAGACTGTCAACACGGAAGCAGTACCTCGGACACATCAAGAAATGGGGCATATACTGCTTTGACAACAACCTAGACCAAAGGGCCAAGAATATTCTGGCCGTATTGGAATTCTTAACAAACCTCCATTATGATAAACGATTGGGCTACAGTGCCATCAATAGTGCCAGAAGTGCACTCTCCAATTACCTATCACAAGGAACGGAGCGGCACACGGTGGGAACGCACCCCCTGGTAACAAAACTTATGAGGGGCATACTCAATGCAAATCCCCCTAAAACCAGGTACTCCAAAATCTGGGATGTGGGTGTCGTTTTAAACATGCTGAGGAGCTGGTAGCCCATAAACAGCATTATCACTGCAGAAACTGACCATGAAGATGGTTATGCTCATGGCGTTAGTTACTGCACAACGAGTCCAGTCATTAAGCAAACTGAGCCTGGACTCCTTGATCATCTCACGAGAGAAACTGGTGTTTGTCATACATGAGTTAATAAAACAAACAGACCAGGTTCATCGGGTCAAGTGATTGAATTTATGGCATATCCATACGACGAACGTCTGTGTATAGCAAGACATATCCAATTATACATGGAATATACTAAGAGCATTCGAGGTCAGGAAATGGCTTTGTTAATTCCTTACAAGAAACCGCACAAAAGGGTCACGACCCAAACTATCTCAAGGTGGCTCAAATGTGTCCTAAAGATGGCAGGAATAAACACTAATGGTTTTAAATCTCATTCCACCAGGGCTGCAGCAAAATCCGCAGCAAAAATTCTGAGGTACCCACGGACCAAATCCTCAGAATAGCAGGATGGTCATCCGAAAGGACTTTCCAAAGGTTTTATAATAAACCAGTTTTTTGGAGCCATCATCATTTTCGGAAAGCATTTTACGTTCAATATTATAATTTGCCCGAAGGGTTACAGGGCTATGATTTCAATTAATAAATGTATTTTCTCGTTATATCACACAAGTCTTTGTATAAGTGTGTCTAAAATTGCTAATGATACTCTCTCCCGATACCCAAGGCAGTTGTGAAGCATGGACTCGTTCCACGGCATGAGGTCACAGAGCTTTGAAATCTTCACGTAGTCACTCACGTGACTCCGAAGTAAAATAGTAAGATTAAACGAGAACTTACCAGTTTGAAGTTTGATCTGTATTTTATGAGGAGGAACGTTGAGGGAATACGTGCCCTCCGCTCCCACCCTCCTATGATCATATCAAAACTGGTATCTCTTTGATAATCTTACTATGTTAGGTCATTATAGTTTCTGTGACCTCACACCGCTGCTTTGAAGAATGGCACGCATGCGTTGGAAGCGGGTTCTTCACGTATTCCCTCAACGTTCCTCCTCATAAAATACAGATCAAACTTCAAACTGGTAAGTTCTCGTTTAATCTTACTATTTTTTGACATTGTGCTGGTTTTACACCCTCTGAGGAAATAAACCTAAATGCACCTCACCCAAACCATTGTGGCAGTGCTCTGGCCCCTAGTTCTCCACTGACCTTGTCCCATATTTTACTTAAATCTTAACTTAAAAGGTTTAGAGGGATATGGACCAACCATGGGCAAATGGGGTTAGCTGAGATGAGGCATCTTGGTCACCATGGACGAGTTGGGCCAAAGGGCCTGTTTCTGTGTCCACACTCCTTGTTCTTCATCATCTCAACTTGTATCATACCCAGTTTCATAACAATATATATTCACTATTTTCTCAGGGAGACTTCTTGGTCACAGAGTCATAGAGCTCTATATTTTAGGTGAATAATTGGGTTGAGGTTATAGCTGGAGTAATTCAACGGGTCAGGCAGCATCTCTGCTTGATCTGGACCATCTGCAAACTATTCAAATGTTGGGTACTCAATTGTAGGACAAAAATTTCCATTCAGACTGCATCATCAATTGCTGTTAAATAAACTGCGGGTATTTAGTATTTTACTGACTCCATAGCAATCACTCAGATTGGGTTTCTTCAACATAGCAATTACATTCTCTTATTACTGTGGAGTACATTCAAAAGACTCCAGGGTGTCAAGGAAATCACAAACCTTGACTCAGTTTTTTTGTTGCTAAAGAACCACATTTTTACAATGAATAATACTACCTAATTTGAGGAAGGACATCCTTGCTATTGAGACAGTGTAGCGTAGGTTCACGAGGTCAATCTCCGGGATGGCGGGACTGTCATATGAGGAAAGATTGGAAAGACTGGGCTTGTATTCACTGGAATTTAGAAGGATGTGACTGGATCATATAGAAACATATACAATTATAGAAGGACTGGACAAGCTAGATGCAGGAAAAATGTTCCCAAAGTTGAGGGGAGTCCAGAACCAGGGGCCGCAGTCTAAGAATAAAGGGGAGGCCATTTAAAACTGAGATGCGAAAAAACTTTTTCACCCAGAGAGTTGTGAATTTGTGGAATTCTCTGCCACAGAAGGCAGGAGAGGCCAATTCACTGGATGAATTTACAAGAGGGTTAAGGGCCTGTCCCACTGTACGAGGTAATTCAAGAGCTCTCTCGAGTTTTAAAAAAATCAAACTCGTGGTAAGTACGTAGAATGTACGTAGCGGCTACGTTGGAGCTCGTGGGTGGCAAAAACAGGAAAGTAAACTATTATCTGAATGGTGGCCGATTAGGAAAAGGGGAGATTCAACGAGACCTGGGTGTCATGGTAAACCAGTCATTGAAAGTAGGCATGCAGGTGCAGCAGGCAGTGAAGAAAGAAAATGGTATGTTAGCATTCATAGCAAAAGGATTTGAGTATAAGAGCAGGGAGGTTCTACTGCATTTGTACAGGGTCTTGGTGAGACCACACCTGGAGTATTGCGTACAGTTTTGGTCTCCTAATCTGAGGAAAGACATTATTGCCATAGAGGGAGTACAGAGAAGGTTCACCAGACTGATTCCTGGGGTGGCAGGACTTTCATATGAAGAAAGACTGGATAGACTCGGCTTGTACACGCTAGAATTTAGGAGATTGAGGGGGGATCTTATAGAAACTTACAAAATTCTTAAGGGGTTGGACAGGCTAGATGCAGGAAGATTATTCCCGATGTTGGGGAAGTCCAGAACTAGGGGTCACAGTTTAAGGATAAGAGGGAAGTCTTTTAGGACCGAGATGAGAAAATTTTTT